>NW_007737620.1:5101-6873 GCF_000696425.1 Galeopterus variegatus | reverse complement strand
GTTTTTCGCTGTTGAAGGTCACAAATAATTTTACCTCATGTAATTTTTTTATGCCATCTTTTTCATGTAAGTCAAGTGTATGCCTAATAACCTCTATGCAGGACACACTAAGGTCTTTCAGCTTATTGGATGAGTGAGCAATATTGATTAAAGGATTATATGAGCATTTTGCTGTAAACTGTGAAGCTCCCCAATCCTATTTAATAATATTATATTTTTCTAAAAACATTATTTGCATATTTTTCTCTTTCTTTTCATTATAGGCTTCAATATTTTATTGATGTATACTTTAAATAGATTTTGGTAACTGTAAAGAATTTAATTGGCTTGTAAATAGTCCTGGTTTACAGCCATCCAATGAAGGACTTAAAAAGGATCAGATCCTATTTTTTTCCATCATTTGTATTTTATAGAGATATTTTAATCTTATGATAACAATAATGATTCCAATTTGAAAAATATAACAATATGTTGTCAGATAAGTTTTTCTTTTAATAATTGTATTTCTTAAATATTAAAACATTTGTACAACATTAATGATTTAGATAGTTGTCCTCACAAAATTAGTGAATTAGTATTTGTTTTAAAATAAGAACTAAGCACTTCCACTCAAAATATGTCAAATTCAAATAGAAACATTATTTATAGTTTCTTATGAAGTGCTAAGACCTCCCTAAGAAGCACTTGCCATCTTGTTCATGAGATTTATGTCTTAATTTAGCTGCCAAAAAAGAAAAAGCAAAAGAAAAATACTTTAGGATGAACCTTTTCCCCCAATAATAATTTAACATTTGGTGGCTAATTGGGCCTTTAACAGACGTTACTAGGAGAATAAACAAACAAGTAAAAAATAATTTTAGACAGCAAGGAGCGGACTTGATTAAAAATCTACAGATAGACACTTTCAGAGAAATGGAAACATGTAAACGCAGCTTGTGGAAAGCGCAGTGCATTTTCTTAATTTGTCTTTCTGAGGATCGCTCTTGAGTGGCTCCCGAGTGACCTCGGCGGGGTCGTCTACCAGGCCTCTGCACAGAGCAGCCGCGAAGCCTGCCTGGCCGCGTGTGCTGAGGCTTTGCACGGCCCCGCGTCCTGCTCCATCAGCTGCCGCTGCTGAGGGCCTGACGTCAGGGTCACAACGTTGGTTCCATGCAGAGTGTTAAGTGATGTGACATTGGTGGGAGCCTCGTTTCAGTTCCAGTGACAACCTCAGCTCAAACCCAGAGAGGATTCTGGTAGAAGAAAACCCTCCAAATAGAAAACTCAATTTGCTTTGCTTAAAAGATCCTCAGATGCATGTATACAAATAGCAAATATTGACAAATCCCTAAAAGAATTCCAAGATTAAATCACTTATGCAAGTTTAAATGATGAAATACATGGATTTTAGAAATGTGCATATTTTTAAAACCGTGAAAATATTGATCATTACTTATTTTAATTGTTTAGAAAATTCTGATGGTTCCGAACTAAAAGTCAAACCTCTGCAGGTCCTAGGTCACTAGCTTCAAGTTCTTTTGACAGTAGTTTCCTTTCATGCAAAAAGCGGCTAAAATACTTTCACTGCTGTTTTAAAATATTGTTACGTTAGATAAATATTTACTTAGTTTTACCTTCTGTGTGTGTGTTTGAGAGTTTTACCTTCTGTGTGTGACCACGCTCAATGCCTGGAGCAGAAGCACAAAGCTAAACTCATCCTTAGGAAAGCTGCAGTGACGCTGCTCAGGCGGTTTCTTTGAGTGAAGGGAGAACTCATCTTTTCCAGGGGTTTT
>NW_007737620.1:0-3656 GCF_000696425.1 Galeopterus variegatus | reverse complement strand
TCTAATCAATTTTGGTTTTTAAAGCACTCATTTTATGATATAACATCAATATTTTAGTGAGGCAGGGAATATTTCCAAAGTTTGTGTCTTTGGGGGAGTGAAGGGGGTAGATTCGGAAGCTGACAATCTGTGAAGTGGCAGGTGTAACTGTGCTGCCACGTTCTGGGTGATTCTCTGCACGTGCAGCAGCCGTGCTCGGGTTCTGTCCGCACACGGTGGGAGGTGGGACGGGCTCTGCCTGCACGTGACTGGAGACCCCACGCTCACAGCTCGGAGGCCAGGCTTTCTCTGTGAGAGCTCCCTGAATTCTCAGAGCTCCCTACTCTCGTTTCTAATGACTACGTGGACTAAGTTATCTTTGGATCGCTTTCCGATTCTTTCGGTTGTTAAAACCACCTTTATCAGTAGTATCTCTGTCTCATTTCTTTCTATTCTCCCGGATCATTTTCTCCCAGATACTAAAAGATGTGAAGGGTGGTGATGGGAGTTACAGCCTTATGAAATAATTCTGTGAAATAAAGTGAAACTGGATTCTTTAACATAGGAAATCTCAGGGGCCTATGCTGAGGTCAATTGTGTCACCCCCAGGGGAAAAGTACCAGGGAGAATTCTCAGAATAACCCAGCCACACCTGTTCTCCCCAACCCTGGCCTGCTGGAATAGAAAAGCAAAAATTGCATTTCACAGAGCAGAATTTGGTCATCCTATTCTCCAGGTTTTGTGTTAAAAATAATGCATGCAGGGGCCGGCCCTGTGGCGCACTTGGGAGAGTGCAGCGCTTGGGAGCACAGCGGCACTCCCGCCGCGGGTTCGGATCCTATATAAGGATGGCCGGTGCGCTCACTGGCTGAGCGCGGTGTGGGTGACACCACGCCAAGGGTTGCGTTCCCCTTACCGGTCACACACACACAAAAAAGGACAATAAAATAAAATAAAATAAAATAATGTATGCATTCGCTGTCTGATTTTCAGCACATAGTTGAGTCTTTCGGTGCTGTTTGTCCTGTTAATAGAGAGGTGGGCGTGTTCCCCAGGAGCATGTAAAGTGTGAGAAGCAGGTGCTGGCAGAGCCATCTCTGTGCTCAGTGGCTGGTGTGAAGAGCGGACAGGAGCAAAGAGGGATACCCCCCAATGAAGGTGCAGGGGGGACAGGCTGCCCTGGACTGAGGGACGCCTGTCAGAAGGGCACAGGTGCTGGTCAGGTGCCACCATAGTGTTTCCTACATGGACCATTTTTTCAGAGCAGAGGTCCCATAGGTGAGGGGACACATCCCAGCAGTGGTGTGTGGGGCCAGCCAGGGAAGGGAGTGTGCTGTGGGAAGGGGGGGCAAGCTTTAAGTTTGGGGAACCCAGGACAGCGGAGGGGGTGGGGGACCAACACAACAGCTGTCCCCTAAACATTTCAGGGATGCTTTGGCCAACACGGATGTCTACAGGCTCAGCCACCCTGTCCCAGGTGAATTCAGAACTTCCTGTTTTCCTGTCTGTCTCTGAAACAGGAACAGATGATTCGCGAGCAAGCTGTTGTAGAATCCCGAGTCTCCCAAGTTTTCTCAGGAGGCTCCAGGGCAATTGGGGGAAGCTCTCAGGAAAACTTCCAGGAAGCTCAGGCAGATAGCCCGTTCCCATCTGGTGCAAGAATTAGAAAGTGACAGCCGGCGTCATCACCTAACACTCAGCGCCTACCTGCTTTTGCTGTTTGCTTATTTTTCTGGGAGACTAAATGAGCAAGACACACTTTAGAAATCAGGTCCTCATACTGAAAAGTAATTTGTTTGAAACATTCAGTTCTAATTGCCAGCAAGAGCTGCTGTGGATTTGCCTCACAATTATGGAGCAGTCCTCTCCTGAGTAAAAACAAACAAACAGAAAGAAAGAAAGAAAAAAAGAAAACAGGAAGAAACTGGTTTTTATATATTACGTTTTGTAAATGGTTTTCCAGGGTCTTTTCAGCTGTAAGAAAGAAAGTCATGGGCATTCCTATGCCTGGTGAGACCTCTGCTCGACAGCCCAGGCTAGTAGTGAATTTATTTAAATAAAGACAGTGAAGAATCCACTCTTCACTGCATGTTTCCAGTTAAACATGATTTACAGTTTAAACTCCTGACCAAACGTATCCTAAATGCTACTGAAATAACCGTAAAGAGTTGGAATAAAAACAAAGTAACAACTTCACATCATTAAGGCCTTGAATTTCTCATCAGTCTCTTCTGCTCTCCTGGAAGGAGCTTTGGACACAGGCTGCAGCTGCAGGGACCTGAGGTATGTCAGGCCCCTGGATGTCCCTCTTGCCCATCTGCCTCCTGTCCCCAGGACCAGGTGTGCCCAAGGCAGTAACCCTGTCCCATCTCTCCACCATGACAATGATTCTTCTTTGAAATAGCAAATGAGCGTTATTTTCACTTTTCAGTTTGCATCACCCTTTTTCCTCCGGTTAAAACAAGCTACAACTCTGAGAAAATTGGAAGTGGGGAAAGCAGGGCTGGGCAGTGCAAACATGAAGTGCAGGCGGGACTCGGGGGGGAAAGCCACAGGTGCAGTCTGGGGTGTCGTCTCTGTGTGTCCTGCCTGCGGGAGGGTTTCCAGATGTGGCTCAGACCCCAGCCACGGCCTCAGGAGGTTTCACATTGTGATCACATACAGCCAAGAAAGTCACATGTATTTCACAAATTTAAAGTATAGGAATATTAGGACTTCTCACAGAAATCTACCTTTCTTAAGACTTCTCGGGCACTTAAAGATGTAAATTCCCTCTAAGGACTGAAGTTCCTTTGGAATCCACATTGGTTGAATCATCTTGATTGATGTCTTACTGTTTAACCACTTTCAACTGAGGCTTTTTTGGTGTTTTTGTATTACTGTTTGCAATAGTGAAACATTGTTTTTTCCCATTAAGTTTGTGTTCTATTGGACTCTGAAATTATATTAAAAATGGACCCATACTTTCAGTAGAATTTATAAAGGTGAGAATTACAAGCTTGTGAACCACAGGCACGTTTTGTCTGCTGAGTGGGCACAATTATTTAAAATTGAACATAGGTGTTGAATATTACACCGTTAGAGATTGACTCTGTTCCTAGGTTTGGTGATCACATTTGTTTATCAGGAAAAAAAATGAAGCCACATTATTGGGCTTCTCTAAAAACAAAATCAAGATATTACAGCACACCATGAAGAAGTTTATTCTGCAGAGCNCTTGCATGTGATTAAGTTAAGGCTCTTGAGAGGGAAGATGACCCTGGATGACCCACAACCACCACGTGAAATCACAGGGTCCTTACAGAGCAGAAAGGAGACAGGAATGACAGTCAGAGAAGGAAGGAGACGTGAGGGCGGAACGAGTTTGGAGGGACGTGGCAGCTGCTCAGAGCTGGAGACAGAAGGACAGAGCCTGCCCTGGAGCCTCCAGGAGGAGCCTGCCCTGCCCCTCGACTCAAGCCAGGGACACCGCATCAGACACTGACAGAGAAAATGGAGACTGAAAACCACATTGATTAGGAATCACAGAGAGACCCAGAACCTATGGAATAGCTCAGATACCCATTTTTGAGATGGATCTTGTTTTTTTCCATTGTTATTAATTTCCAGAATGTTAGTTTTTCGCTGTTGAAGGTCACAAATAATTTTACCTCATGTAATTTTTTTATGCCATCTTT
>NW_007737619.1:42543-51301 GCF_000696425.1 Galeopterus variegatus | reverse complement strand
GAGAGAGAGAGAGAGAGAGAGAGAGAGAGAGAGAGAGAGAGAGAGAGAGAGAGAGAGAGAGAGAGAGTGTGTGTCCCTATGTTCCATCTCCTGGAGAACATGAGGCTAAATAAACATGGATGATCTAAGTAGAGAAGGGCACAATTGTCATCCATGTTTTACCTCAGTGTTGGTTTGTGTTTCCATTGACAGGAGTAGTAGAATTCTGACATTGGGTGATGAGATTGGTGATGAAAGGCTTGGCTACCAATTCTAGCCCGTAATTGTTGAATAACCTTGGCATTCCAATTTAGTTATCTTCAGGATCTTCGCATCTAAAACACCAGTAATTATAGTTAGCAGATGCTCATAAAACCCACTGGGGTTGCCCTTCA
Source organism: Galeopterus variegatus (assembly GCF_000696425.1). Lineage (NCBI taxonomy): Eukaryota > Metazoa > Chordata > Mammalia > Dermoptera > Cynocephalidae > Galeopterus > Galeopterus variegatus. The sequence goes on along the minus strand of NW_007737619.1, from coordinate 50,927 downwards.
AAATATCTACAGTTATGCAACAGACATGCCACAGCTAACAACACCCAAGTCATGAGAGGAGTTGGATAAACTCCCTGGCATTTTATAAAGGCTTTCTAAATGTGGTTGCAATAATTACGTATGCCTTTAAAAATCTTTTTCTCATGCAGAAAGTCATGATGGTTGACTCTCTACATAAATTTTTAAAACAAAGAAAAAATTTTACTCCATTTTCCTGATTTTGTATGTTTTTCTTTTCTCTTTGCAAGACTCTCTTACCTGAGAATCTTCTCTGCCTCTATTTTACCTCTTTCTTCCAAGCAAATTACCTTGACCTTTTCCATATTAAATAAATTCATCAGAAATAAAGTTGCTTTGCCCCTCTGGCATTCATTGATTGAAAGTCTCGTAGGTCAAAGGCCTTTGGGAGGATACAAAGATGACTCTGATTTGACTTAGTCTTTGAAGTAGACCTGTTGCTTCTGTCTGATGGCCTCTCCTCCTTGGGAAAATCATCTTGTAAGATACAGAGTGAGCATGTGACCATGGATGGAGCCAAGAGTGGGCATATGAGCCAAACAAAGTCAGAGTCTTTTTCAGTGATTCACATGGACAGAAAAATAAAGAAGCATTTTTTACTGTGGCTGTTAAACTAGGATGTTGCGAGGCTGGAGCTGCTGATAGTCATCTTGCCTGCCGAGTGATCGTCATGCAAAATGAATTCAATTAGAGAATTTCATTGGTAAAATGTCCACTCATCCCTCAGCTTCCCTGGAATATTTGGCAATAAGTTCCCTTTAAGCTTACAATAGCTTGAATTGACTTTCTATCACCGGCCATCCAAAGTGTCCTAAGGAATACAGTCTTCTAAGAGTTTATAGTCTAATAAGAGGATATGTTTGAGGTGGCAAAATTGTCCTTAGGTGACCAAGTTGAACTGTACAAGTATTTTCCACTGTGATTAAAGGCAATAATGCTATTGCAGTGTATCACCTGTTGCCCTAGCCTTGTTTCACCCTGATTTCAAGGTCTCAAAGAAACCTTCTAGCTTAGTAGTGGTGCTCAAGCTATGTGCGGTGGGTGGGTGGGAGGGTGAAGCTGTAGTCCTTTCCTCAGCAATCTAACCCATCCCATGATCTCTCTTAGGCTCTCTCAACCACTGTAAATAAGCAAATGACCTAGGCAGAAACATCATAAAATGAACTAAAACAGTATGATAACTATTCAAAAGGAATGTCAGGCTCCTAACCCTTCATTCCAACTGCATTGCCACCCCAAAGCTCTGCTTTATTATATTTATGGAGTTGCCACTAGCTGGACCCAGTAGGGATTAGTTTTGTACTAAAATCCTAATACTCATTAATACCTGTGTTTGGACTCATTTGCAATGTGGACAGATTATAGCAAATTGTGAAAAGGCTATTTTTCCCATCTGTCTTACATAGCTTCCTTCTTTTGAAAATGCCTTTTTCAACTATAATCATAAATGGCAAATGGCACTTTTTAAAATTTAATTTTAAAATATTGATAATAATAAGGGTCAGATAATAAAATTTGATGAATACAAAGTACTAGAAATGTCTTATTGATAAAATTTGAGCTTCTTACCTGTGCAATTGGCACATCATCTCACATAGCATTATAATGAATAGGAACAAACTGCAAAACCTCTGTAATTAAAGCATTATGCCCCTGCATAAGAATAGACAGACTGGCCAATAAAATACAACAGAAAGAGCACAAATTAATCCAATTACATCTGGAAAACTAGAACATCAAAAAGGTGGATATTAAATCACTAGGAAAAGGTGGGCTTTTTAAGAAATGATTGGAAAAACTGTTGTAGAGACATTTTGAAAAAAAAAGATAAAATTAATTCATTTCCTACACCATTAACAAGAATAAGATCCAAATGTAAGAGAATTGTGAATGTAAAAATGTAAATATAAAAAACAAAACTATAGAAATACTATAAGAAAACATGGGTATAGGGACAAGCATTCTAACTATGATTCAAAATCCAGAGACAATAAAAGAAAACACATATAAAGACTTTGTAGGCAAGAGGGGAGGCAAGATGGTCAATTAGAGTCACCTGGTGCTTGTTCACCCCACAAAGAGAGACCTAAATAGTATATAAACAACCATATTTCCATGGGAGTGCCTGAGGAAATACCCTGGAGAGCACAAGGAGAGCAGCAAAACCCCTCTAAGCTCCAAAGCCCAGGATACCAAGATAGAGAGGGGAGAAAGGGACCCTCCCTCAGCCACACCATCTCCCATGCCAGGATTGGTTCAGAGGGAACTTCTTCTTACAGGGAAAAGGTAAACTGCAGACCCCCAGAAGTTCTCATGGCTGCCACAGACACCATGAATTTTTGCTACAAAAGAGTCCCCCAGCCCCATAAGCCATGAATGCAAGCTGAAAAACTGCTGGGAATCCACAAGGCAGCATAGCCCCAGGGTAGAAACTCACATAGTGCACGCCCTACACCCACATCCTAAGGTGCTGTGGCAGGACACAATCTTAAAACTGGACTTACTGCTGGAGTAGGTCCAGCTCTGGGGGCCAATGGCCACTGCCTTTCTCTATCCTTGAGGCCCCATCATCATTTCACCACATCCACTGGGGTGCCGAAAATATTGTGGTTCCAGCTCCACAAAGCCTGGGCCTGACAGAGCAACCAGAACCCTGTGGTGCCCCAAACCTTCCAGTGCAAAAGGTGGACCAGTGCACTGGAGAAGTCATGGAATGATCTACCACCCAGAAGAAACTGAGCCAAGGCTGACCTCTCCTGGAAACAGCACTGCACATTCAGCCTGCCCATTGTGCCCTCACTTGGTCTAACAACAGGCTCAGCAGCAGTCCTGCCTCATTGATGACATCAAAGCACAGCCCACCAGATGGAATCCCTGTGCCTGGCACCAACAGCTATCCCTGTGGTGATTCCACCTTCTGGGAGACATTTGGCGCAGCTGAATGGCCTGTAGTGCTTGCACTTGACCCCGACAGTGAGTCCAGCAGTGCCCCACCTTTTGGGAAACACTCTTGAACATAAGACCTTCATTCCGTGCCATGCCTGGCCCTGACAGCTTCCCTGGCAGCAGACCCACCTCCTCAGGAACCAGCTCCATATAGAGACTTGCCCTCTGGGCCCAGTCCTGAAAGTTTCTCCAACGGTAGCCCTGTACCACACTTCAATATCACAGGTCAAACTTCTGCACTTATGGGTGCCTATGGCCATCTCTAACAGATGCCCAGGAAGAGACCTCAACCCCTAGGATTCACCACCACATGGCAGGCCTGCCATCTGCATCATGGGCACCCACACTGGACTGTGAAAAATGTCCCAGCAGTAGCCCCTTCTCCCCCCAGGGAATCAATGCCACACACCAGATCAGTCCCCCAGTATATAGCCCTGAAACTTTTATGGCTGTGACCCCATCCCCATGAAACAATGCCATAGTGTGCCAACCCTCCACACCTGTGCACACCCATGCTTGCTCCTAATAGCTGCCAAGGTCATGGCATCACTCCAAGGAACCATCACAACATAGCAGGCCAGACCTCATTGCCTGTGGGCATCCATATCTGGCCTAGAAAGCATGGCCCCATCTCCCAGAAACCTCCACTATGTGTAGGCCTGCTCTCCAGGCTGAGCTCTGACAGCTGCCTCAGTAGTGCCCTGAGCCCTGGGAACCACTGTAACATAGCAGGCCAGCCCTCTGCACCTGCAGGCACCCATACTCAGCCTTGAAATCTGCCCTGGCAGCAGCCCTGTCTCCTGGAAATCACTGCAACACACCAGATTGGTCCCCAATGTCTGCAGGAGCCCAAGCCTGGCCATGACAGCTCCTCTAGTGGTTGCTGCACTCCCTTCCCCCTGGAACCACTGCCATGCAGCAGACTGGCTCCCCCGCTCCAGCATGTGCCCATGCCTGGCCTTGACAACTGTGCAATTAGTGAGCCCAACCACCAGAAGCCACTGTCACATAGCAGGTGGGTCATATCCTACTCAACTGACACCTGGGACTAATCCACAGGAAAAAGTTTACCCCTATGAAATCTACTCCATAAAATCAGGAAAAGTGAGTGTTCTACTAGATATGCAGATTATTAATGTAAGGACACAAGAAACATGAAAAGGCAAGGGAGCATGACACCTACTAAGGATCACAATAAGTCTCCAACAACAGATACCAAAGAAAAGAATATTGGTGGAATCTCTGAAAAGGAATTCAAGAAAATGACCTTAAGACAACTCCATGAGATATAAGAGAATACCAGACAAACCGTTCAACAAAATCAGAGAAACAGCCCATGATCAAATGAAAAATTCAACAAAGAGATAGGTATTATTAAAACACACACACAAGTGCACACACACACACACACATACACACACACCAGAAGTCTTGGGGCTAAAGAATTTAATGAGGGCTGGCCCGGTGGTGCACTGGAGAGTGCTCCGCTTGGGAGTGCGGTGGTGCTCCCGCCGAGGGTTCGGATCCCATGTGGAGACCGGTTCCCGCTCACTGGCTGAGCGCGGTGCAGGCGCAACACCGAGGGTTGCGATCCCTTTACCGGTCAGTAAAAAAGACAAAAAGGAAAAATAAAATAAAATAAAATAAAATAATTTAATGAAATAAAGAATAAATTGAAATCTTCAACACAGACTAGATGAAGCAGAATTTCAGAACTTGAAGACAGGTCTTTTGAGACAATTCCAGAAAGACATTTAAACAAAAGAAGAAAAAGAAGAAGAATCTAAAAGAATGTAGAAAGCCTACAAGAATAAGGGAGCACCATTAAATTAGCAAATATTCATACTATGAGAGTCCAGAAGAAAAAATAGAAAAGGCATAGAAAACCTATGTAATGAAATAATAGCTGAAAACTCCCCAAGTCTTGGGAGAAATCTGGAAATTCTAATTCGGGAAGCTCAGAGGTCTCCAAATAGATTCAACCCAAAAAAGGTCCTATCTGAAGTACATTATAGGCAAACCATCGTAAGCAAATGACAAAGAGAATTCTAAAAATAGAAAGAGAAAAGCATTAAGTCACACATAAGAGAATCCTTATTAGACTAACAGCAAATTTCTCAACCATAAATTTATAGGACAGTGGAGAACTGGATGAAATATTCCAAGTGCTTTGAAAGAAAAATAACCTGCCAGGCGGGGATGTTATACTTGGCAAAGTTATCTTTAAGAACTGAAGGACAAAAAAATTAAGATTTTTCCCAAACAAGCAAAAACTGAGAGAATTCATCATCACTAGACCAGCCTTACAAGAAATACTTTAAAAAATCTTACATCTGAGTGAAAGAATGATAACTATCATCACAAAAACATACAAAAGTATAGAATTCATTGGTAGAGCAGACACACAAATGAGAAAGAGAAATGAATAAAAATGTATGACTATGGAAAAATCACCAAACCACAATGATAAACAATAAAAGGGGAATGAAAGAACAAAAGATATATAAAAGAACCAGAAAATTGAAAACAAAATGACAAGAGCTAAGTTGTAATCTATTAATAATAACCTTGAATGTAAAAAAAATTAAATCCCTCAATTAAAAGACAGACTGGTTAAATGGATAAAATAAGACCTAATTGTATGCTCACTGCAAAAAACTCAGTTCACCTAGACAGATACATTAGACTGAAAGCAAAGGGATGAACAAAGTTATTCCACATAAATGGAAACCAAAAGTGACCAGCAGTAACTATACTTATATAAAACAGACTTTAAGCCAAAACCAGTTGAGAGAGACAAAGAAGGACATTTTATAATGATAAAGTGATAAAGGGATCAATTCAGTGAGAATATATAACAATTGTAAATATATTTCCACCTAATAGTTGAGCACCCAGATATATAAAGCAAATATTATCAAATCTAAAGAGAGAGATAGAGGGCCAGCCCGGTGGCGCACTGGCAGTGGAGAACTGGATGAAATATTCCAAGTGCTTTGAAAGAAAAATAACCTGCCAGGCGGGGATGTTATACTTGGCAAAGTTATCTTTAAGAACTGAAGGACAAAAAAATTAAGATTTTTCCCAAACAAGCAAAAACTGAGAGAATTCATCATCACTAGACCAGCCTTACAAGAAATACTTTAAAAAATCTTACATCTGAGTGAAAGAATGATAACTATCATCACAAAAACATACAAAAGTATAGAATTCATTGGTAGAGCAGACACACAAATGAGAAAGAGAAATGAATAAAAATGTATGACTATGGAAAAATCACCAAACCACAATGATAAACAATAAAAGGGGAATGAAAGAACAAAAGATATATAAAAGAACCAGAAAATTGAAAACAAAATGACAAGAGCTAAGTTGTAATCTATTAATAATAACCTTGAATGTAAAAAAAATTAAATCCCTCAATTAAAAGACAGACTGGTTAAATGGATAAAATAAGACCTAATTGTATGCTCACTGCAAAAAACTCAGTTCACCTAGACAGATACATTAGACTGAAAGCAAAGGGATGAACAAAGTTATTCCACATAAATGGAAACCAAAAGTGACCAGCAGTAACTATACTTATATAAAACAGACTTTAAGCCAAAACCAGTTGAGAGAGACAAAGAAGGACATTTTATAATGATAAAGTGATAAAGGGATCAATTCAGTGAGAATATATAACAATTGTAAATATATTTCCACCTAATAGTTGAGCACCCAGATATATAAAGCAAATATTATCAAATCTAAAGAGAGAGATAGAAACTAATACAATAATACTTGGTAATTTCAACACCCCACTCTCAACACTGGACAGTTTATCTACACAGAAAATCAAACAAAGAAATATTGGAGTTAAACTGCACTATAGGCTGAATGAACCTCACAGATATTTACAAAACATTTTATCCAACAGCTGCAGAATGCACATTTTTCATCAGCACATGAAACACTTTTAAAGATTAACCATATAATAAGCCACAAAACAAGTCTTAACAAGTTTAATAAAATTGAAATAATATGAAGTATATTTTCTGACCACAATGAAATAAAACTGTAAATCAATTATAAGAGGAACTTTTGAAATTGTAGAAATACATGGAAGTTAAACAACATGCTCCTGAATGACCAATGGGTCAAAGAAGGCATTAAGAAGGAAATTTAAAAATTTGTTAAAACAAATGAAAGTAATAATACAGCATATCAAAACCTATGGCATGTAGCAAAAACAGTATTAAGAGAGAAGTTTACAGCAATAAATGCCTGCTATGGTCTGAATATTCATCCCCTCCAAAGCTCATGTGGTAACTTGCTTCCCAGTGTGGCAGTGTTGAAAGGCAGGGCCTTTAAGAAGTAATTGTATTGAGAGGACTATTCTCTCATAAATGGATTAATCCACTCTAGAGTAATGAGTTAATGATTTCATGGGTTATCATGAGTGTTGACTAGTGGCTTTATAAGGAGAGTAGGTGAGCACAGTAAAAACGTGCTTGCCACTCTTGTCATATGATACCTTGCACTGCTATGAGATTCAGTAGAGTTCCCACCAAAAAGAAGGCCCTCACCAGATGTTTTCACTGAACCTTGGACTTCCGAAACTCCAATACTATAAGAAATATATTCACTTACTTATGTATTTCCCAGTTTTAGGTATCTGTTATGAGCAACAGAAGACAGATTAATACGATGCCTACATCAAAAAAGTAAAAAGATTTCAAGTAAACTACCTAGCAATGCTTATCAAGAAACTAGAAAAGCAAGAACAAACAAAACACAAAATAAGTAGAAGAAAAGAAATAATAAAAATCAGAACAAAAATAAAATTGACAGTAAAGAATAAAAAATCAATAAAACAAATCTTAGTTTTTTGAACAGATAAACGAAATTGACAAACCGTTAGCTAAACTAACCAAGAAAAAAAGAGAAAAGATCCAAATAAGCAAAATCAGAAACAATAAAAGGATGCATTACAACTGATACTACATAAGTAGAAAGGATTATTAGAGCTAAACTAACCAAGAAAAAAAGAGAAAAGATCCAAATAAGCAAAATCAGAAACAATAAAAAGATGCATTACAACTGATACTACATAAGTAGAAAGGATTATTACAGACTATTATGAAAAACAATATGTAAAATTTGGTAAATTGGAAAAAATTTAGTAAATTGAGAGAAAATGAATAAAATTCTGGGCAAATGCAACCAACCAAGAATAAGCCAAAAAGAAACAGAAAACCCGAAAAAGGATAATAAGTAATGAAATTTAATCAGTAATAAAGGTCTTTCAACAAAGAAAAACCCAGGATCAGATAGCTTTACTGCCGAATTTTACCAAATTTTACATATTGTTTTTCATAATAGTCTCTAATAATCCTTTCTACTTATGTAGTATCAGTTGTAATGCATCCTTTTATTGT
>NW_007737619.1:38776-41834 GCF_000696425.1 Galeopterus variegatus | reverse complement strand
ATCTTCTCAACTGCACATAAAACATTTACAAGGCATACCATGTTCTTTTTTCTTTCTCCTTTTTGCCTTTTTTTCGTGTCCGGCAACGGATCGCAACCCTCGGTGTTGCCCCTGCGCCTCGCTCAGCCAGTGAGCGGGAACCGGTCTGTATGTGGGATCCGAACCCTCGGCGGGAGCGCCGCCGCGCTCCCAAGCAGCGCACTGTAGCAGTGTGCCACCGGGCCGGCCCTAAGTACAGTTTTTAAAAGTATTCAGAACTCCAAACAAAGAATGAAAGAATTTGTAGCTAGTAGATCTGCCCTACAGAGAATATTAAAGGAAGTTTCTCGGGCTGAAAGAAAACAACTACAGATGGTAACTTAATTCCAGAGGAAGAAATAAAGAACACCAGAAATGGTAAATATGGATATTAATATAAAAGACTTCATAAAATATTTAGCATTATTATTATTTTTTTTTGTCTTTTTCCGTGTCCGGCAACGGATCGCAACCCTCAGTGCTGCCCCCGTACCGGACCAGGACCAGCAACGGGATCGCAACCCTCGGTGTTGCCCCTGCGCCTCGCTCAGCCAGTGAGCGGGAACCGGTCTGTATGTGGGATCTGAACCCTCGGCGGGAGCGCCTCCGCGCTTCCCAAGCGGCACACTAGAGCAGTGCGCCACCGGGCCGGCCCTTTAGCATTATTTTTTGTCTTAACTTCTTAAAATACATAAGGTTATATAAAGCAATGATTTTAACATTCTATTGTTTGGCTAGTAATATACATATAAATATACAGTAATAACAGCACAAAAGAGGGGAAGAAAGTTATATTGGAGCAACATTTCTATATTTTGTTAAAATTATATTAGTATTAACAAAAGTATATTGTAATAAGTTAAGATATTGTAATCCCTAAACACTTAGAAAATAACTTGCAAAGTATAGTTTAAAAGTGAATTTAAATGGTAGACTGAAGAATATTTATTTAACATAAAAAGAATGAATTAAAGTCTGAGAGAAAGAAAAAAGGAAGAGCCATATAGAAAACATATAGCAAAATGGTAAATACAAAGCCAACCTTATCAATAATTATGTTAAATGTAAATGTTTTAAACACCCAAATAAAATGACAGGGATTGTCAAAATGTCTATGAAAAGCAAAATTCAACCTACAATATTTAGAAGACACACATTCCAGATTCAAAGATATGTATAAGTTGAAATCAAAAGGATGCCAATAAATATACCATGCAAATAATACACAAAAGAGAGCTGGAGTGGCTATTTTAATACCTGACAAATATAATTTAAGACAAGAAATATTACTAGGTGGATCAAAGAAGTAATCACAAAAAAATTAGAAGATAATTTAAATTCAATAAATATAAAACACAGCATATGAAAATTTATGGGATGTAACTCAAATAGCACTTTGAGGAGAATTTATATGAGAAAACTTCACATAAATTTCAACAGCTTTCAACACCTATATCAGAAAAGAAAAGGCCTCAAGTTGACAACCAAAGCTTTCACCTTAAGAAACAAACAAACAAACAAAAAGAACAAACAAACCCAAAGTAATCAGGAGGAAGTAGTAATTATTAGAGAAGAAATCAGTGAAACAGAACACACAAAAAAACATACAGAAAACCAATGAAACTTTGAAAAGATCATCAAAATTGAGAAGTCTCATTTATTTTAAACAAGAAAAGAGAAGCCACCACACATTACCAAGATAAAATATGAAAGTGAGAATAATACTACCTACCATCTCTATAGAAATTTAAATGATTATTAGAATATTAAAAATGACTTTAAGTCAATGAATTAGACATTGTAGATGAATTGGAAAAAATCCTAAAAAGGTGCAAATTGCCAAAATTAACTCAAGAAAAAAATAGGAATTCTGCATAGACATAAATCAAGAAAAATAATTGAAACTAAAATTCCTTCTATGAAAATTTTCTACAAAGAAAGCTCCACACCCATTTGTCATGTTTAGTAAATTCTAGAAAATCTTGGAAGAAATAACACCAATCCTTTATAAATTCTCAGAGAATATAGGAGGAGAAAACATTTCTTAACTCATTCTAAAAAGTCAACAGTAGGCAGGTAACAAAGCCAGACACAGACATTACAAAAAAATTAACATACAGACCAACATTCCTCATGAATATTCAGATATTCTTAACCAAATATTAGCATATTAAATCCAGCAATATATAAAAAAATTAAATGCTGATATTTATCCCAGGAATGCAAGATTCATTTGACATATAAAAATAAGAATGAAATAGACCATGTTAATAAATTAGAGGAGAAATATCACATGATCTTTTCAAGAGATGGAAAACAAGCTTTAGACAAAAATCCAATATCCATTAGTAGTAAGAACCCTTAAATTAAGAATACAAGAAAACTTCTTCAATCTGATTAAGGGCATTTACAAGCAAAATAAAACAAAACACACCTAGCATCATTCCTAATGGTGAAAAAATAAGTTTCTCCCCCTAAGATGAGGAACAAATCCAGGATATCCACTATGGCCACTTCTATTCCAAGTTGTATTTTACAATGCAACAAGGAAGGAAGAAAGGAAAAAAGGAAAGAAGGAAAGAGAAAAAAAGAAAGATAAAAATTATGTCTTTAGGTTTGAAAGGAAGAAGTAACACTACCGTCATTCTGAAGACACGATTCTCTATGCAGAAAATCATAAGATATCTTCAAAAAATTACTAGAACTAATAACTTTATCAAAGTTACAGGGTAAAAAATTAATATACAAAAATTAATTGTTTCTACCACTAGCATTGGACAATTAGAAAATTATGTTAATAGTTTTATCCATAAAAGAACCAACCATAATAAATTGCATAGAAATAAGTTTAACCAAAGTACAAAACTTGCACACTAAACTACAAAATGTTAAAATAATCTAAATAAACATATTTCATGTTCAAGGTTTAGGAACCGATATAAAGAAAGTACTCATATTTCAAATTCAATTCAGTTCAAATTGAACTGAAATTCAATTTTCTTAAGAATCCAAGCAGGACTTTTTTTTTTTTTTTTTTGTT
>NW_007737619.1:10950-38434 GCF_000696425.1 Galeopterus variegatus | reverse complement strand
AACCCTCGGCGGGAGCGCCGCCGCACTTCCCAAGCGGCGCACTATCACAGTGCGCCACTGGGCCGGCCCCCAAGCAGGACTTTTTTTGTAGAAATTTACAAGCTGATCCAAGTTTATTTATTTTTTGCATGTGGATATCCAAGTCTCCCTTCACTATTTGCTGAAAAGAATGCCCTTTTACATTGAATTTCCTTCACACCTTTGTTGAAAATCAATTGACTACAAACAAAGGTTTATTTCCAAATCCACTCTTCTATTTCAGTGATCTCTTGGTCTAATAATACACTAATATCGCACTGTCTCATTTAATGTACCCCTTTAGTAAATCCTACAATTATGTATCTTAGATTCTCTAACTTTGTTTTTTTTTTTTCAAGATGATTTTGACTATTCTAAGGTTTTGCATTTCCATATGAATTGACTCAACTTGAAAATTTTTATTAAAATGTCTGTTGACATTGAAGCCCATGAAGACTACTGGGCATTTTGTATAAATAACAGTGGGAGATGTAGTATTATACATTTTGGCAGTTGAACTGAGAAAGGAATACACTACAGTTTAAGATATTTTTGGTTTACTTTTAGGCTGTAATATCTCCTTCCATTTAGAGCTCCTCAGGACTCCCACTCGTATTGCTACCCCACAACATAGTCCATGGTCCATCTGATTTTCTCTCATTCCTGCAAAGTCTATCTACGGTAGGTTTCTCATACACAGACGAGTTATCTGGTCCGATGTGTGAAAGCTAGGGGGTGTTCTGTTCACCTATAGATATTCTCTCTTTTTCCTTCTCTCCCGCTCTCTCTCTCCCTCTATACCTCTCCTTTTTCCTCTCCCTACATGCCCCCTTTCTCTGGAATTCGGTTCTTCAAGGCTTCCTTGTTTCTCTCTTTTTCCTTCTCTCCCGCTCTCTCTCTCCCTCTATACCTCTCCTTTTTCCTCTCCTTACATGCCCCCTCTCTCTGGAATTCGGTTCTTCAAGGCTTCCTTGTCTCCTTCCTCAGCTAGCTCCATAGAAAAGTATGGATTTCACTTTTTGCAGGTTTTCCTTGTTACTATCATGGCACAAAAGTTTTTTTGCAACTTTATATGGCATAATTAGAAGGGAAAATCCTTGTTGTAATAACTAAGGTAAACAATAAAGATAATGTAAGAATGACTCACAACAAAATAGGGCAGAAAAGCTAATACTAAAGAATAATCAATGTATCTTTAAAAATGCAAGAAAGGAGAGAAAAAGAAACAGAAGAGGGACAAATGGAAAACAAATTGTAAAATGATATATACAAACTAAAATATATTATTAATTGCATTAATGTAAATAGATGAAATACTTCAATTAAAAGAAAGATATTGGCTGACATTATAAAAAATAAAACCTAACTACATTCTACTTACCCAAATATGAAGATAGGCTAAAAGTGCAAGAATAAAAAAAAATAATCTGAACAAACTATACACCTAATGACATATACTTAAAACCTTACAGATTTATAAGGAGAAATAGATAATTGCTCAGTAATAATAAAGATGATTTTAATCCACCCCTCTCAGTAAAGGACAGGACAAGTAGACAAAAAATTTAGTGAGGTATAGAATATATGAGCTACATCATTAATAAACTTGACAGTTCCCTAAATAATAAAATATACATATTTTCAAGTGCACATGTAAGATTACCAAAATTAACCATATGCTGAGCCAGAAGGAAGTTCTCTACAAGTGTCAAAGGATTATGTTCTCTGACAGAGTTGAATTGAGCTAAAGTTAAACAAAATAAAGTTACCTAGAGACTCTGTATCAGCAACAATGAAAATGTCTGACACTTGCAAATGTTATTGAGTATGTGAAACAATGTGCTGATGGTATTGTACATTAGAACAACCAATTTGGAAACCAGTTTTTCATTGTCTAGTAAAATTAAAGGAATAAATGAATAAATTTTCTTTGATACTAGCAATTATACCTCCTGCATATATACTCTAAAGAAACACTAGCATATGTGTACCAAGATATACAAACAAGAATATTTATAGAAGTATTGCTTGGAGTAGCCAAATACTGGAAACAACTCAAATGTCCATTAACAGTAAAATGAGTAAACAAATTGTGTTATGGTTATACTTCAATGAAAATGAGAAAACCAAAGCAGAGCCACAGCACAATAAAAATAAATCTTACAAATATTAGGATGAGCCAAAGAATCAAAACTAATAAAAATACACATAGTATGTGATCCATTTACAGGTTTAAAAATGTATGATGCTCTGGAATGAATGCATAAAAGGTAAACCTATTTATTTGAAGGTAAGAAATCGATTATTACAAAATTGTAGGGAGTAGTTGCCTTTCTAGAGATGGTAAAATATGGGGATCTGAGAATAACACATGAGGAACCTTGGGAGGGGTTGGGAATATTCTATTTTTTAATTTTTATTATACTATTACTATTCTAATGATAAATTATGGAAGCTGATGGAATTGTGTTATATAGGTTTTAAATTTATAATTATTAAGCTAAACACAAATATTTTATGTTCTTTTAAAAATGTATATCATATAATAAAGAAGTGGCACTTTTTAAAAAGGCAATTCTAATGAGTGTGTCTTTAAAATGTTTTGAGCAAATCCCACTAACATGGAAGTTATGTCTAAAATAAGAGGTAAAATATTAATAATATTAAGATTATTGCTATGGTTAAAATATGTCCCCAAAAGTTCATGTATTGGAAATTTAATCCCCAATGCAACATTGTTGGGAGGTATAGTTGGAGGTAAGAAAATGTTGGGGGCCTAATGAAAGGTGTTTAGGTCATGGGGGCTCCATCTTCAGAAATGGATTATTATTGCAGGAGTAGGTTTGCTATCATGGGAGTGGGTATGTTGTAAAAGCACTTCAGCCACCTCTTGCTCTCTCTTGCCATTAAGGCCTTTTGTCATGTTATGATGCAGCAAGGAGGCTCTTACCATATGCAGCACCTTGATCTTGGACTTCCCAGCCTCCAGAACCATAAGCCAAATAAATTTATTTATAATAAATTACCCAGGCTCAGATATCTTATCAGAACAGCACAAAATGGGCTAAGACAGAAAATTGGTACCAAGAGTGAGGCATTGCAATAACAAATAACTGAAAATGTGGAAGCGGCTTTGGAGCAGGCAGTGAGCAGAGGCTGGAAAAGTATGGAAGAATAGGCTATAAAAAGGCTGTATTGCCATGAACAGACATTAAGGGAAATTCTGATGAGGGGTAAGAAGAGAAGAACTGTAGGGAAAGTAGGGAACTTCTTAGAGATTACTTAAGTAATCGTGACCAGAATCTTGATAGAAATAAGGACAGTAAAGGCCATTCTGATGAGGTATCAGACACAAATAAGGAATATTTTATTGGAAACTGGAGTAAAGGCTATTCTTATCACAAAGCGGCAAAGACTTTGGCTGAATTGTGTCCCTGCTCAAGGGCTTTAGAAAAGACAGAATTTAAGAGCCTGTGATATCTGGCAGAAGAAATCTGTAAGCAAAATATTGAAGAAACTGTGTAGCTTCTTTTGACTGCATACAGTAAAATAACAAAAGAGAGAAAACATTTAAAAACAAAATTTATAATTAAAAGGTAAACAGAATGTAAAAATTTGGAAAACTCTTAGTCTGGCCACTTAGCCATGTAAAGAATAAAAAAGCATATTTGGGAGTGAATACTAAGGGTGTGGTCAACTGTGTGTTTGATGAAAATATTAATATGAATAGAAGCAATTCAATTTCTATCCATCAAGACAATGGGAGAGTAATCCTAAAGACATTTTGAAGATCTTCAAGGCAGCCTTTTCTATTACAAGCCCAGAGATCTAGCAGGTCAGAATGGTTTCAGGGGACAGGTTTAGGGTACCATTCATGGGCTCACTACCCATGTCCACCTCTGGACTCAGCTCCCCACATTCCAGCAAAGGGATCCTTGTCCACCCCAGCAGTGGCTGAAGTTGGCCAGGGTGAAGCTTGGGCCACCACTCTGGAGCGAGCAAGTGTTAAGTTTTGGTTGCATCCATGTGGTACCGATTCTGTAGACTTCCACCTAGATTGTAAAAAATATTGCAGGTGACCTGGGGGTCCTGAAACAAGAAGAGATTGTTTCAATGGTGGAGCCACTGCAGAGAGCCTCCAGTAGGGCAATACCAAGTGGAACCTTGGATGTGGGGTAGCCCTTGACACCCCAGAACCGTAGGGCTTGCAACTCCAGCCTGGAGAAGCTGCAGGCATGAGACTCCAACCTATGAAAGCTGCTGGGTATGCTAAGCCCAGCAAGGTCATAAAGGCAGGGCTGCCTGAGGCATTGGTGAACCAACTCCAACCCCAGTGTGCCCAGGATGCAGGACATGGAGTCAATGAAGAATATTCTGGAGCTTTAAGACTTAGTGTTTGTTTTCTCTCTTGGGTTTTGGACTTACTTGAGACTAGTTAAACATTTCTTTTTGCCTATTTCTCCCTTTTGGAATGGGAATGTCTATCCTGTGCCTGTCCCACCATTCTATTTTGAAAGGACCTAACTTGCTAATTTTACAGGCTTACACATGGAGGGAAATTTGCCTTGGGCTCAATTTTCCCTTGAGTTTCACCCATATCTGATTTAGATAAGATTCTGGACTTTGGAATTTTTAGTTGATGCTAGAAAGAGTTAATAAAATGAAAGCATTTTGCATGTTAGAATGACATAAATTTGGGGGACCAGTACTGGAATGCTGTGGTTTGAATGTGTCCCCCAAAGTTCATGTGTTGGAAATTTAATTTCCAATGCAATGGTGTTGTGAGGCGGGGGTTAATGGGACGTGTTTAGGTCATGAGAACAGAACCCTCAGAATGGATTTTTCTTGCAGGAGTGGGGAGTTATAAAGCCAGTTTGTCACCTTGTTACCCTCACTTCTGTGCTCTCGCAACATGTGATGCCTTCTGCCATGGAATGACACAACAAGAAGGCCCTCACCATATGCGTGTGACCTCTCGATCTTGGCTTCCCAGCTTCCAGAGCCATAAGCCAAATAAATTTCTGTTTATTATACATTTACCCAGATATTTTGTTATAGCAGCATAAAATGGACTAAGACAGTTAGTGTCTTGTATAATTAAGAAAATATGGTAATAAACTTTAGTATGTAGTATAATATTCATTAAAATGTATAAATTCTGTTTTGCTTAGTAAAAAAAAGTAAACAATGTTACAGTCATGTCTCATTCAAGTTGACTTTCTAGTAAATTCATAATTTTGTTATAGCAGCATAAAATGGACTAAGACAGTTAGTGTCTTGTATAATTAAGAAAATACGGTAATAAACTTTAGTATGTAGTATAATATTCATTAAAATGTATAAATTCTGTTTTGCTTAGTAAAAAAAAGTAAACAATGTTACAGTCACGTCTCATTCAAGTTGACTTTCTAGTAAATTCATAGGATTTTCTAGGATATTAGAAATCTGTTGCAGTATTCACTCCCATTTTTCTAAGTGTGGTTCTGTACAGTAAGGTGATCAAGATTGAAGTTACTCAAATATGGGTTACTCTCATGGTATTAGTTAATGTCTTAGGGGGTGTACAATGACTATAGCATTTTAATAAATTAATTGAAAAAGTCACCTACACAAATGTATTCTAATGATGTGAACATTTGGGTAACTTTGTAGTGATCATAATAGTTTTGAGGTTGAAAACATTAAAATTTTTTCCTGTAGAATTAAAAGTCAAAAAATTACAGTTATTTAGAAATCATGTTATAAATTATGTATTGGCTCCAAAAAGCACATGCTTATTTAGGAAGCACTGTGGCTTGGAACAGAAGACGGCTCTTGCTTGGAACATTTAGTCAACAAAAGGAGGGAAAATCCTAGAAAATATAAATCTCCTCCCAAATTAAAAAGAGAGGCTATTTGGTAATATTAATGAAGAACAAATGATCAGGAATAGTAATTTGTATCTGTCTTTCAGTTTAGAACTTACAGAAAGTTTTAAAATTTATTGTTATCCAACCCCGGATAGAGACATGGCTTATATTATGCCCATTGCAGAGAGGGGAATGTGGAAGTTGATGGAGTTTAAAGCATCTATAACAATATTGCTCCGTTACTTATTTGAGTTTCTTTCTTTTTTTTTTTTTTGTCTTTTTTTTTGATATAAATCTCCTCCCAAATTAAAAAGAGAGGCTATTTGGTAATATTAATGAAGAACAAATGATCAGGAATAGTAATTTGTATCTGTCTTTCAGTTTAGAACTTACAGAAAGTTTTAAAATTTATTGTTATCCAACCCCGGATAGAGACATGGCTTATATTATGCCCATTGCAGAGAGGGGAATGTGGAAGTTGATGGAGTTTAAAGCATCTATAACAATATTGCTCCGTTACTTATTTGAGTTTCTTTCTTTTTTTTTTTTTTGTCTTTTTTTTTGGTCTTTTTTTCCGTGTCCGGCAACGGATTGCAACCCTCAGTGTTGCCCCCGTACCGGACCAGGGACCGGCAACGGGATTGCAAACCTCGGTGTTGCTCCCACGCCTCGCTCAGCCAGTGAGCGGGAACCAGTCTGTATGTGGGATCCGAACCCTCGGGCGGGAGCGCCGCCGTGCTTCCTAAGCGGCGCACTATCCAGTGCGCCACTGGGCCGGCCCGCTTGAGTTTCTTTCTAAAAGAATGTTTGGACAGTGAGTTACCAAGAGGCACAAGACTCATTCTCTGCTGTGAGGAACTTATCTTCTTATTCACTCACACAGAGATCAGTATACATTATTCAGTGCTAAATGTTATATGCAGATTAAGTACTAAAACAATGTTTAGAGAAATAAGGACCGACTTCATCAACTTCTTTGCTTTTGTCCTTGGCATAGATCTACATGATAAAATTGTTCAGCATGGTGCTGATATTGTACTAATAACTTTCATCTAGGAATATAAGTAAACAATGGTAGTCATATTAAAGAAATCAATCTTGATTTTTCAATGCTTTACTTCTTTTCCATTTTATTTATCAAAAATTACTGAGGATTTGGATATGATTAAATTTCAGGCCGTGTCATTTTTCTGATGTCTTTTTCATAATAAAGTTCAATAATAAAACTGAGCTCTATTTCATTTGCTAAAGATTAATAAAGATTTTCACAGATTCCAATTATGTTTTATTTGTTTTTGATAGTTTCAACTGATGATGATTGTTTTTTAATATAAGAAAATCAATTCAAGTAATTTTATTATAAATTAAGGTATTGACTACTCACTGTAAATGTTTTACAAGGTAAAAAGAAATGTGCTTAAGCATGCATTGAACGTCATGTCCTCTGACCGTGCATAGTACACTAATTTCCCTTGTTTTTAAAAAAGGTTAAATTACTTCCCCCATTGTATTTAGACAAACTATTACAATTAACTGTCACAAGATCACTGAGCACAGTTAATGTTAATGTAAATCAAGTTTTTATAAAATAATCCTAGGAGAACAATAAGAAATATATACACCTGTTCTTTAAGGTGGATTTTTGTTAAGACCAGTACTTTTGCTCTTGATAATTGCTATGCTTTGGATTTCATTTCAATAAATATTTCATAAAAACAGGTTATGAGCCAAGTAATGGTCTAGGAGTGGAGCCTGAGACAGGGATTGTTGTTCAAGTGCTCTTAAGAGGAGAGAACTGAAGTATGAGGAAAGAGAAAAGGAAGAAAGTTAAGTCAGGTAGTAGTTTCATTTGGGGCTAGCTTTGATCTGACCCCAGGTAAAGTTTAGAGCACAACTTGTGCCATAGAGTTTGTCCCACCTTGAAGCAAGGGGGCAGACAGTTTGCATCCTTGTGCCTGTTATTCATGGACTGGGTTCGGCCCTGTATGAATGTGGAGGGCTCCTTATGTATGAGATCATTCATTAGAAAAGGAGTGAAGGGAGCTGCTAGCCAACACCTACTTAGGCTGGGGGCCAGGTGCACTGGTTGATAAAGGATGTTTCAGTGTGGCATGAACAGCATCCACCACATCATATAAGAAGGAGGTTCTTCCCTCGAGATATTTACAATCTAAATAAATATTGGAACCCAGGTATATATTGAGGGCATTACTTCAAGAATATCTGCCAATAAACGTAAAGAAAACTCCACAGTTTGGAGGCTTAGTGGAGATCACGGTTAGACTTTTTTTTTTTTTTTTCAAGAAAAAGCATCATGCAGAAGCAGAGAAAACTAATCCAAAAATGAATCAATGATCTAAACTACAGAGTGATCACAATTTTTGGTTCAGGGTCAGAGAGCATATCTCCTAAAGGGGACCTAGATCAAATCTGTTTAATAACATCTTTGGGGTATGGGGGGACGGCTTCAGAAGAGAGTGATGTTTCATCATAGTTACTTTTTCACATCTGTCTGTCTGTCTGTCTCTGTCTGTCTGTCTGTCTGTCTCTCTGTCTATCTATCTATCTATTATGGGCTGGTGTCCCCCCCAATTAATATGTTGAAGTCCTGACTTTCATTACCTCAGAATGTAGCTTTGTTTGGAATCTTTTACAGATGCAATAGTTAAGATGAGGTCATCTTGGAATAGAGTGGGCCCCTAATTCAATATGATTGGAGTCCTGATAGAAAGAGAGAATTTGAATACACACACAGCACAGAGGTATGACAATGTGAAGAGCAACACGGAGAAGACAGCCATTGCAAGCTATGGAGAAAGGCTCGGAACAGATTCTCCCTTCACAACTGTCAGAAAGAACCAATTTTGCTGAACCTTGTGTATAGACTTCTGGCTTCCAGAACTGTGGAACAATTTCTGTTGTTTGAACCACCCAGTTTGAGGTGCATTGTTATGGCAGCCCCAGGAAACTATCTATCGATCATCCATCCATGTATCTATGTATCTATCTGTGTATCCATCTATGTATCTATCTATGTATCTATGTATCTATGTATCTATCCATCTATCTATCTATCTATCTAAAATACAGTGCTATTACACACTGCCTGGAATATAGTTAGTACCCAGGAAATGATAACTATCAAAAAACTACAATAATATCAATGCAATAGTTTAATATTAAGAGGAATTCTTATACAAAAAAAGGTGATCTACATGTTACTGCCACTCTTAAACCAGGGTTTCTGTTCAATTAGTGGTAGCTTTGTGAAGGGAAGTTAGAATGCCGGGTTAATTTGGGCAAAAAATAAAACTTGCTCATGAGAATCAGGAAGGTGTAAGAGTTTGAAATTCTTTTCCTTTCATTCTTACTTTATAATTTAATTTCTTACAGTTTCCTCACAGATTGTTGATTAAAATTTATGTTAATATTTACACAAAAGCTGTTTTAATGGAAATAGATGGTTCATGATATTTTATGTCCCTGAAGCTTATATGTGGAGAGAAAGCCATAACAACTGGCCAAGTAAGGTGACAATATCACTCCAGAGTTCTTAACAACAGACATCCCATATTAAATGTTCACACCTTAGAAATAATGCTCCAAGTTTAAAGAATGTTCAGCTAATGAAATCTTTGGCTAGCTCAGTTGTGCCCTTCTCCCCCTCCCACATACATATATACTTTAACACTCCCCCCCCAGATGACCTGGATGTTGTTGAAAGAGATGTGGCCTTCTAGCACCATCATGACTCAGAGTTTGCCAATACATGGTATTAACCATGATTAAAATTATGTTTAGAACCATATATAGATCTTCCAAACATAAAGATTGGATAACATTAAAGCCTATCTCTTTTTTTATGTAAAACGTGAAAAATATGTCTCTTCCTCCAGCAATTTAAGTTAAAAATGTTCTTTTGTCTTGAGTGTTCTTTTCCTTTGGTGATAAACCAAGGTTGCACCATCAACTGTGCCAACCAGAATGGTTTGCATTTTGCCTAACTGCGAGGAAAGGTGAGAAAACAGAGATTGGGGTGGGGATGGGGTGCCAGCGAGTTTTGTCTTATGATTGTATCATTCTATAATCTGTAAATTTCATTCTAGTACTTATTCCTTGGATTCTTCCTTGGAGAGATTAGTGATGAGAAGGAAAGAATTGGTACCAGAAAGTAGGATCACTCTAGTAATAATCATATCCCAGAGCAGTGATCAGGACTGGCTACATAATTGGGGGGGGCATGGGGCAGTACAAAATAAAAAGATAAGACCCTTGTTCAAGTACTATTTAAAATCTTAAAAGCAGCAACAGAAGAGCATTAAACCAAGCTCTGGACTTTAAGGGTGTGGGCACAATCCATACAATTTGTGAAACTGGCTCCGGGAGCAACTTTCTGATAATAGACAGCTAACATTTATTGTGTCCTTATAATGTGTAGAATGTTGCTGTAAGTAACTGATAGGAATCAATTCATTCAACCCTCATAATAATCTATGACATAGGGTGTATATGTATTTACAGTTTAAAGATGAGAAAACTGAAGCCCAGAAACAGTATGGTAACTTGCCTAAAGTTACACAACTAGTTTGTGTCAGAGCTAGTAAAATCTAGGCATTTAGTTCCTGCAGCCATATTTTTAACTACCAGACATTCTGCTTCCTTCTAGATAGAAGCCTCCCTAAAGAAAATAGTGTTAAATAAACATAAATTTTCTCTGCTAAAGATTCAATGCAGAAGTATTCCCCAGTCTCTGCCCTTGGACTGATAACTTTCAATATGGCAGTTTGTGCTTAGATAAGGCTCCTTGCTATGTCATAATTGGTTTGTAGGTCATTAGAATCACCGTTAAAAAGTGTTTTATGTGTAGCATTGGTTTTATAAAGCACTGAACTTAATTATGATTGTTTACATGACCTTCCTTTAGATTGACTAATTTAATCTGGTTTTCTTTGATATTATTTTTAATGACTCTACATATATTTGATCTTTTTATTTTTTAAAAGCAAAAACATTTAATTTTTTAGGTGATATGCAATTAGTTGATGAATAATTTTCTATCATCTTAAGCTTATGTGCACTTACAAAGTAATCCTGATCACAGCAGTTTACCATAATACAATCTGCATGTGATATTAATCAAAACTGGCACAGCTGGAACCCAAAAACAGCATGGGAATCAGCAGCAAACAAAAAGACTCAACTTAATTACAAAAAAAAGTGTTCATCAAAAAAAGGCAGTCAGTGTCATGGCTGGCTTAGGTACAAAGCATTCTGGCTCTTGGGCAACGGTGATTGGCTGGATATTTGTAGGATGGGGCAGTTGATGGAGGAAACTGACCTTCTTGCTAGTGTTGCTCCAGAGAGAAAAGGCAGAGAGACTGAGTTAGCACCATAACCAAGGAGATGCCATCATTTCCACTCTGATTTGTGCAGATGGCAGGAGCCTAAGTATCTAACCCCACAGATTCAAGTACCTGTTGATCTGGTAGGCCAGGAGGACACTGATCTTTGGGACAGCTAGCAATGATTGGAGTGACCAGATAAGACACGAGCAACACCAGGTGAAATTCTGTTCTAAATTTACTTGGTAAACATTAATTTGAAAAACTTACTTAAATTGTAACCAAATCAGAGAAGTGTCCTGCCTCAATTTTTAAAACTATATATCTTTCTTTCAAGTAGAAAACAATTCCTTCTTTCAAGGATGTCATTAGACTGCAAATGTTGCCATCAATTTCCAACATGGTACCTAGACTGTAGTAGTCAGTAATTGATTATTTGTTGAATGAATGAACAAATAAATGAATGACTAATAGAATGATGATTATTGTGTGGTTTTTTTTGGGGGGGTGGAGAGGATGAGTACAAAGGGGAAACTTCCAAGCTTATCTAGAAAATAAAATATCTTTCTTTATGAGAAATTTTTGTTACTCATTTCTGGGCTCAAGTGCCCTGGTCCTCTTCTGAACAACCACATATTCCTGTTCAACTTTCTAAATATAAAGTAGCCCTTACCTTTATGTCTCTTGTTAAAACATTTCTATCACATTTTATTGAGCAATATAGAAAAGCATCTCAACAGGCCCATTAAAGTGTTGGACTGTGAATTGATTTTGAATAAAATTTGTCTTTAGGATATGTAATATTTGAGTCCAATCTAAGAGATGAATTACCTCTCTAGGTTTTCTTTTGATTTCTTTTTTCTATTATTCTGTTCCATCTCAGTCTTAACACAATTGCCTCCACTGAGTTTGAGTCAAAACATGATCTGCATTGACCATCTATGTGAAAACCATTTGGTTTCTATGTTTCATAAAAACATGGTTTAAGGGTAACTCTTCCCTCCCATTTAGTGTTCTCAAAACAACAGTACTAATGGTAACCTTCTATAAAACTTTTATTCCAGAAAAAAATTATCTGTACATATAAATATCTATACTCTTTGCTGTTGGCTCTATTGTTTTGTTTAAGATGATTGTTTAGTTTTACTTATAAATGCTTTTTATTTTTTAAAACTGTGGGGTTTTATTTATTTATTTGTTTGTTTGTTTATTTGTTTATTATTGATTATGAATATTCATGATATACAAAGCTGATTGTCTCTCCTTGGACGCATGATGTGAGTGTCAGATTCATACTAGCAGCATGCCCACTACCACAAATTGCATTTGTATCCCATTTCCCCCACCCAATTATCACCAACCTCCCCCTCCCCTTTTCCCCCTACTCCACCTTGTAGCCCCAGGAATGTTCTCTCCCTCTGCAAGACTAATGCATCACTGTGGTCTTTCTTTCCTTCCTTCTTTCTCTCTTAGCTCCCACATATGAGTGAGTACATATGGTATTTATCCCTCTGTGCTTTGCTTATTTCACTCAACATAAGTTTCTCCAGGCTCATCCATGTTGTTGCAAATAGGAATATTTCATTCTTTTTTGTGGCAGAGTGGTAGTCCATGGTGTATATGTACCACAGTTTCCTTATCCAATCATCCATCGATGGACATTTAGGTTGGTTCCATGTCTTGGCTATTGTAAACAAAGCTGCAATGAACATGGGAGTGCAGGTATCCCTTTGACCTGATGATTCTGGGTATAAACCCAGAAGTGGAATTGCTGAATCATATGGATTATCTATCTGTAGTTGTTTGAGAAACCTCCATACTGTTTTCCATAGTAGTGGTACTAATTTACAGTCCCACCAACAGTGCAGGAGTGTTTCCTTCTCTCCACACCCTTGCCAGCATTTGTTATTCACTATCTTTTTTATTATAGTCAGTCTAACTGGGGTGAGGTGGTATCTCAATGTAGTTTTAATTTGCATTTCCCTGATGACTAGTGATGTTGAGCATTTTTCCATGTACCTGTTGTCCATTTGTATGTCTTCCTTTGAAAAATGTCAATGCAGCTCTTTTGCCAATTTTTTAATTGGGTTATTTGTTTTTTACTTTATAATTGCTTGAGTTCCTTGTATATTATGGATATTCATCCCTTGTCAGATGCATAGTTAGCAAAAATTTTCTCCCACTCTGTAGGTTGTCATTTCAGTTTGTTGACTGTTTCCTTTCCTGTGCAGAAGTTTCTTCATTTGATGTAGTCCCATTTGTTTATTTTTTCTCTTGCTGCTTGTGCTTTCAGGCTCATGTTCATAAAGTCTGTGCACAGACCTAGTTGCTGAAGTGTTTCACCTATATTTTCCTTTAGGAATGTTACAGTTTCAGGTCTTATACTTAAGTCTTTAATCCATTTTGAGTTGATTTTAGTGTATGGTGAGAGATGCACATCTAGTTTCATTCTTCTGCATATGGATATCCAGTTTTCCCAGCACCGCTTGTTGAAGAGGCAGTCTTTTCCTTGATGTAGGTTTTTGTTGCTTTCGTCCAATATCAGATGGCTGTAAGCCTGAGGGGTGATTTCTGGGTTCTCAATTCTGTTCCACTGGTCTGAATGTCTATTTTTATACCAGTACCATGCTGTTTTGGTTACAACAGCTTTGTAGTATAATTTGAAGCCAGGTAGTGTTTTTGTTGTTGTTGTTGTTGTTGTTGTTTCTTTGCTTAGGATTGCTTTGGCTATTTGGGGTCTTTTGTTGTTCCATATGAATGTTGAGATTGTTTTTTCCATTTCTGTGAAAAGCGTCATTGGTATTTTGATGGGGATTGCACTGAATCTGTAGATCACTTTGGGTAGTATAGACATTTTCACAATGTTAATTCTTCCAGTCCAACAGCATGGAATATCTTTCCATCTTTTTGTATCTTCTTTAATTTCTTTCAGAAGTGGTTTGAAGTTCTCATTGTAGAGGTGTTTTACCTCAGTTAAATTGATCCCTAGGTATTTTTTGTGTGTGTGACAATTGTAAATGGGCTTACTTTCTTTATTTCTCTTTCTGCTCATTATTTGATAAATGCCACTGATTTGGGGGCATTTATTTTGTAGCCTGCACCATTACTGAAGTTATTAACCAGCTCTAGGAGTTTTTTGATAGAGTCTTTAGGTTTTTCTATATATAGTATCATGTCATCTGCAAATAGGGAAAGTTTCACTTCATCTTTTCCAATCTGGATTCCTTTTATTTCTTTCTCTTGCCTGATTGCTCTGGCTAGTACCTCCAGTACTAAGTTAAATAGAAGTGGTGAGAGTGGGCACCTTTGTCTTGTTCCTGTTCTTAAGGGAAAGTCCCTCAGTTTTTCACCATTCAGAATGAATGGTGGTGGGCTTGTCATAAATGGCTTTTATTGTGTTGAGATATTTTCCTTCTATACCTAATTTGTTGAGGGTATTTACCATGAAGGGATGCTGAATTTTGTCAAATGCTTTTTCAGCATCTACTGAGATAATATTATGGTTTTTGTCCTGAGTTTGTTGATGTAATGTATCACATTTATTGACTTTCGTATGTTGAACCATCCTTGCATCCCTGGGATGAATCCCACATGGAAACTAAATAATAGGCTCCTGAATGACCTATGGGTCCAAGAAGAAATTAACTAGGAAATCAAAAAAAATCTAGAAACTAATGAAAATAAAGATACATCATACCAAAACCTGTGGGATACTGCAAAAACAGTACTAAGAGGCAGATTTATTGCAATAAATGCTTACATCAAAAGAATGGAAAGACTTCAAATAAACAACATAATGCTACACCTCAAAGAACTTGAAAACAACAACAATCTAAACCTAAAGGTGGTAGATGGAAAGATATAATTAAGATCAGAGAAGAACTAAATGAAACAGAGACCTAAAAAACAATAGAAAAGATCAACAAAACAAAAAGTTGGTTTTTCGAGAAGATAAAGTAAACAAACCATTAGCTAGTAACAAAAAAAAGAAGAGAGAAGACCCAAATAACAAAAATCATCAATGAAAAGGGAGACATTTTAGCTGATACCACAGAAATACAAAGAATCATTAGAGACTATTATAAATAGCTGTATGACAACAAATAATAAAATCTGTAAGATAAGAATAAATTTCTAGACACATACAAATTACTGAGACCGAGCCAAGAAGAGTTAGAAAACCTGAACATACCAGTAACAAGCAAGGAGATTGAAGCAATGATTAGCAATCTTACAACAGAGAAAAGTCCAGGTTGGGATGGCTTTATAGCTGAATTCTATCAAACTTTTAAAGAGGAGTTAATACCAATTCTCCTCAAACTATTCAAAACAATTGAAACAGAAGCTACTCTCCCAAACTCATTCTATGAGGCCAACATAACTCTGATATCAAAACCAGATAAAGACACCACAGAAAAAGAAAATTACAGGCCAATATCCTTGATGAACCTAGATGCAAAAATCCTCAACAAAATATTAGCAATCAAAATACAGCAACATATTAAAACGGTGTTTTAATCTGAATGTATTTCAAAATATTTTATGAATAGGCAAGAGACCAAAAATAATTCAATTAATAAAAACTTGCACTGTTATGAATAAAGAGGTAGTTAGAATTATTGTATAAGAAGAGCATATTGTATAGAATAGAGGACCTGAGCTGTCATTCTACCTGTGTGAATTTGAGAAAGTTACTTAATTTCTCTTGGCTCCTGTTGTTCTTGATTAAATGGGGATAACAGTACCAAAATCCAATAGTGTGTTGGAGTTAATGGACTGACAAAAGCCGATTGTTAACTATTTACAAGCCCACTTTTAAATCATTTGGTAGCTTGAAAATGGCCATGGTGGGAGTATTTACACCATAGAAATTGTCGTGCATTATAAATCAGGACATTTATTGATTGATTGATTGATTGATTGTGAGAGGCAGTTTACCAGCACAACACTGCTTATCATTGCAAAGAGAAAATGGGAGTCAACATGAATGAATGCAGAAAGACATTATGCTAAGTGAAACAAGCCAGTCTCAGAAGAGCAAACCGAGCATAATTCCACTTATATGAGGCATCTAAAATAGTCAAACTCATAGAAGCAGAGAATAAAATGATGTTTGCCAGGGATTGCAGTGAGGGAGAAATGGAGAATTGCTGCTCAGTGGATACAAAGTTTTAGTTATAAAAGATGAATAAGTTCTAGAAATCTGCTGTTCAACATAGTATATTCAGTTAACAATACAGTATTGTGCATTTTAAAATATGTTAAGAGAATAAATCTCATGTTAAGTGTTGTTATCACAAAACTATACAAAACAACATCAACAACAAACACACAGAAGAATGTAAGAGAATTTTCGGAGGTGATAGATATGTTTAGCACTTTGTGATGATATCACAGGTATATGCATATGTCCAAACTAAACAAAATGTATACATTAGATATGTGAAACTTTTTGTGTATCAATTACACTTCACTAAAACTTTAAAAAAGAGAAAATGGGATAATGTATGTAAATATGTATATAATGCTCAAAAAACTATTCTTACAAATTAGTATAATAGAGTCAAAGAGATTTATTGATTTGTATCACATATATTTCTCAATTGTTACATAATCCATAACTCAAAATGTTTAATTTTATAAAAGATTATGATAAATGTCTTATAAAGACAATTCAAAATGAAAAAATAAGTTTACCTTTGGAGAAATGTCAGTGAGGAGATAAAAAAATAATAAATTTTTCTCTATTGGAAAATATGAAACAAACAAATTCACATTAGGATGAAAAAGGTAAATGGATTTGTATGAAGTAAATGGATTCAGGAGAACAGTGAAGAAAGCATAAAGTAGTAATTCTAAGCAGAAAGGGAGTTGATCAGGAAAGTAGTTATCGGAAAAACAGTTTCATTTGCAAAAACTTTTAAATTGTGTAAAGACTTGAAATAAGAAAAATTTACTTCTTATATCTTTACAGCACCTATGCACACAAATATGGTGGCTGGTCATTCTCTCCTGAATATTTCCTCCTGAAAAAAAGGTGTTGGCAGGTTCACATTCTCTCTGCAGGCTCTAGAGGAGAATCATTGCCTTTTTCAGCTTCGGTGGCTTCAGGCTTTCTTGGCTTGTGGCAGCATAATTCTAATCTCTGCCTTTGTCTTTATATGGACGCCTCCTCAATGCTTCTGTGTTTCCAATCTCCCTCTTCTTTCTCTTATAAGGGCACCAGTCATTGTATTAAGGCCTGCTCTAAGTTCTAATGATCTCATCTCAAGATTCGTAACTTAATTACATTTAAGAAGACGTTATTTCCAAGTAAGATCACTTTCACAGGTACCAGTGTTTAAGATTTGAACATATCTTTTTAGGGACAAAATTCAACCCACTACACTCACTTTCTTTATTCCTCAGCCAAAAGTTTTCTATCACCTGAATTTTCTATAGCCTTATCTTTTTGTCACTTACCATAATTGTTATGTTCTGCCTTGTATTGGAATTATTTGCCCACCTGTCTCATCTTCCTAATAAACTTACATTCTTTAAGTATTATGTTTGGTTTATCTCTGTATCAGTAAAATCTGAAACAGAATCTTGGATGTAATGTGTGCCTGACAAATACCCATTAAATGAGTGCTTGTGACCAAACACATTGAATTTCCATTTGTATTTATTCCTTTAGTTCTATAGGAGCTACAATTCTAAATCATTTTTTTCATAATCTATATAATCTGAAAGCATGACCTTGACCAGGATAATATAAAGTAAATATGTTGTAGATGAAGCAACTGTGTTATTGAGCAATATTTGCAACCAAGCAGTATTTGCATTAAGGAAGAACATTCCAACTTAAAGAGTTTCCCACTGTTTATTTTTTATATCAAAGGAAATATAATGAAAGTAAACTTCTGCAAGGAACAAAAGCCTGTTATAAAAAAAATCCACAATATCTAAATTTCACGTAAATTTTTATAGATCACATGTCAAAGGCTGGTAGAAAGCCTTATTTCTGTAGAAGACAACTGCTATCAGAAGTGACAGGACTGTCATTTAAATTTTGTGGAGGTGAAATTTAGTGCACTATAACTTTGAGCTGGAACTTAGTTTGACATGAACAAGAAGTCAGAGTAACCAAATAGTCAAGTAAGAAATACATTGCTATCCACAATAACTTAACATGTTGTGCAAATTCCATTGCCTTTTAAAAAGAATTCTCCCTCAACCCCCTTAGGATTAGATGATAGGTAATCAAGTGTAATTTTCCCACTTCTCAATGTGTTCAAAATTTATTGGGTGATATGCTTAGAGGAATTCAATAACTGCCATTTATCATTTTGCAAATGTGCAATTTACTCACTGCATGATTTACATTTATTTCAAATCATATTGTTTGATTGGAAATTCAGATCTCTAAAGCTTCAATTTCATCTAGCTGCAATTATGTAAAAAGCATGAGTCAATTTCCAAATAAAATCAGTCTATATTTATACTTTTACTAAATCTAGTGGGAGTTGGCTTTTTAGAACAGCTCTGACAAATGTTTTTGTTACCGGATGTAAAGATTGTAAGAGAAAGACATTCTTCCCTCTTTCTTTGTGGTTAGAAAGGTTCCCAACCAATTTTTTGCCTGTTAAGAAAAGAAAGCCAAGTGGTACAAGCTTCTGTAGGTCATAGCCAAACCAAAATGTGGTTGTGACAGCATGTATCAACTTGGGAAAGGACAAATTAATGAGGAAGGAAAACATGTAATTAGTCTCTTTGTATGTGAAAGTAAAGTTTACCACTTGGGAAATTATCATCCAAATGTCAATGGTGATTAAATACTCTAGCCTTTTTGCACAAACATCTCTTGGGGACATTGTGAACTTAAAGGAATAAAGAAAAAATTGCACATAAGCCCCTCTACATGGGACCTGGCATCTTCCCTTCACATCTCTCTCTGTGAAAGAGAAAAGCTAACAGGGATTACTCATGATAGAAGTGTCTGGGGTCAGTAAAGGACTGTGCTTTGGGACATGTGCCCTTCTATAGTTTATGCTATTCCTTTTCTATATGCCTCAACCTCAAAAGCAGTCATCAGTGTTTTAGGACTTAGAAACCTTTTATGCTTTCTGTGTTTTCTATACTGTTGAAGATGGGAGGCAGTGTGGCTTCATGGATCTTGGGATAATTTAACATATATTTTTAGAATGTTTACACAGGCCATATTCAAAAGAAACAATAGCGAGTATGACTGTAGGACTGCAGGAACTTACCTGAGAAGACAATAAATTGAACAATGATAATAAAGCTAGTTAAATGTTCTAGAGAAGTAGAGTGTACTGCTGTAGTAGATTGAATTATGTCCCCCCAAAACTCACGGAAGCTTGAATTGTGCCCTCCCCCCAGTTTTATGTATTAGAAACTTAGCCCCTACTGTGACTGTTAAGAGGGTGGGAAATCCTATTACAGTAACTGAAATGTGGAGCCTTGAAGAGGTGATTGGACTATAGGACCATTCCGTAGTGAATGGATTAAAAGTGGTGGTCAGGGATGTGGTTCTGAGGGCTTTAAAAGAAGAGAGAAGAGAGTCTGTCTTTCTCTCTCTCTGCTCTCTCTGCTTCCACAATTTTACAATGTGAGACCCATGGCTCACTGTCACCACCACCAGATGGACTTTGGACTTCTCAGCCTCAGAAACTGTGAGCAATAAATCACCCAGTTTCAGGTATTTTGTTATAAGCAACAAAAACAGACTAATACAACTGCTAAAGCTCATGTCACAGGCAGACACATAAATGGGGAGGGGTATGTCAAAAAAGGCTTCCCAGGTAAAGCGCCTATTAATCCTTGGGGCAAAAAGGGAGAGAAGGAAAATACTGAAGTCAATGTGCAAAGACCCAGATACAAGTGGGAGATACCATCCTTTGAATACACAGGGAAATTGTTCATTCCATTAAAGAGTAGCAAATTAATTCTACTTTACTGATGCTAGATCAGTAAGAGAAGGTCAACAGTCTAGTAAATGACATCACTAAATCAACACTTTCTTTTTCACTTCAAATTTAACCTTGCAAAAGTGCAGTTGGAACCTATATTTGTCAGATAATATATATCAACCACAAAGCTCTTTATGCCTCTACTGGTAGGTGAATAAAGCACTCCATCTTTAACCTTGCAAAAGTGCAGTTGGAACCTATATTTGTCAGATAATATATATCAACCACAAAGCCCTTTATGCCTCTACTGGTAGGTGAATAAAGCACTCCATCTTGGCTGCTTTATGTATGCATTCTCTTAAATGTCTATGAATTAAAACACATATATATCAGAAGAGTCAAGCCAAGAATACATAAATTGCTCTAAGAAGTTCAAACAGAGAGAATTGCATGTAAGGATCAGATTCCCACCCTAAATTTATGGGACTATCCAAACACATGATATTCAATACTAGGCAGATGAGACAGCAGTTAACTAGTCACATATACTCACAGCTGAGGGGAGGAGGACACCATACCACCCAGGGTCACATGCAGTTGCATTCAGAAACAGAGTGAACAAGCAGGGGCTGTGGGAGGGAGACTCTGTGCTAACAAGAGGGAGCATGACCCCTGATGCCCACAGGAGGATGTGATTAGCTTGTCTGAATAATTCCACAGGCTGGCAGGAAACTAAACACCTCTGCTCAGAGACAATCAGTCACTGTGCCTAGTCCCCTTAATAAGGAGGTTTGTTTGGCTAGCCAATGTGGGAGGGGAAACTTGCATTCAGGCCACTGAGGCTCTCCAGATTTTACCAGATTTCAAGGCAGCATTTAATACTGGACCTTAATTTCAGGTCTTACACCACAAGTAGTTGAATAAGTATTCTTTGTTTCCTCATTTATATGTGGTGGGGTTTATTTTTATTTTTATTTTATTTTACCCCTGAATCACTGAAGGTGACAGTAAGAAGAGGTTACATAGTATGGGTCAAATGTGTCCCCCAAAAGTTCATGTATTAGAAACTTAATCCCCACTGTAACAGTGTTAAGAGGAAATAATAATAGGGAAACCCTATTATGGTGATTGAAAGGTAGTGCCTTAAAGAGGTGATTAGATTGTGAGGACTGTGTCCTCATGAGTGGATTGATCCATTCATGGAGTGAAGTGCATGGTTCTGATGGCTTTAAAAGCAGAAGTGAGAAGCTTAGTTCTCTCTTGCTCAGCCATTTCATCACATAATACCCTGCATCACTAGAGAGTCACCACCAGGAAAAAGTCCCTCACCAGATGTCTTCCCTGGACTGTAGACTTCCCAGCCTCTGAGACAGTAAGAAATACATTTTATTTCTTTTTTAAATTACCCAGTTTGAGATATTCTGTCATAGTAACAGAAACGGACTAATACACATAATATAAGTACATAACAACAGGGTTCATTATCTGCATTGATGTCAAAGACAATCACTGACAGCAATATGTGTAGGCACCATGCACCGAAATTCTCAAGAGTGCAGAAACAATTAAACAATTTAAAAATTATATGGTCAATTAATTTTTGACAAGGGTGCCAAAACAATTCAATGGGGAAAGAATTGTCTTTGCAACAATAGTCTTTTCCAAGACATGCAAAAGATTGAAGTTGAACACCTACCTCATACAATACAAAAAATTAAGTCAAAATGTATCAAAGACATGAATGTAAGAGCTAAAACTATAAAACTTTAAAAATAATACCACTGGCTTAGTCAAAATTCCATAGGCTGGGTGGCTTAAACAACAAACATTTATTATTCACAGTTTTGGAGGCTGGAAGTCTGACATCAGGGTGCCAGCATGGTCAGGTTCTCGGTGAGGGCTCTCTTTCTAGTTTGCAGAGGGATGTCTTCTTGCTATATCCTCACATAGAGAGTAGAATGAGAAAAAGCAAGCTCTCCCATGAGGGCACTAATCCAATCACAAGGACTCCACCTTTGAATTACTATTTTCTTTACTTGCAAGTGTTATATTTTCATTATAATAGCATAAGTTTAGAGTCATTCACAATATAATCTGAAATGCTACATCTGTAGTGAAGGATTTACTGAAACTCTCCTTGCTCAAGCACCCACTCTCTTCTTAGTATTTATTTGGATTGATGTTCTCTGAATTTTTCGTATCTGTGATTTGCCATCTTTCACTAATTTTGGAAAACTTTCGGCCATTACTTTTTCAAATATTTCTTCTGCCCAGTTTTCTTTCTCCTCTACTTCTAGATTTCAATTACAGTATGTTGGACTATTTTAATATTTTCCCACAGCACTTGGATTATCTTTCTTCCCCCACTATTTTTTCTCTTTGTGTTTTAGTTTAGGCAATTTCTAGTGACTTACCTTAAAGTTCACTAATAACACTGGCTAAGTTGAGTCTGTTAAGGAGCCCATCAAAGGCATTTCTCATTCCTATTACCATGTTTGTATATGTAGCATTTCTATAGGATTCTTTTTTATAGTTTTTAATCTCTCTATTGATTCACTTTGTGTTTTTCATGTTGTCAATCTTTTCCACAGGATATTTTAATGTATTAATCTCCATATGATAGTTTCAACATCAGGGTCATATCTGATTATGATTTTATTCTTTTTTTGCCTTGCTCCTTTGCAACTCATTATTTTTGATTGAAAGCCAGACATCTATGTATAATAATAGAGATTGGGGTAAATAGCAGTTATTCCTGGAAATGGACACCCCTTTTCTTTTATTGGGGCTTAGTGTGGATGACTGATTCAATCTACTCAGGATTTAGCTGGGTTTCAGTTACCCTCAGTGGGCCCCAAACTTTACATTCCTCTAGCATTATTTTCATTTGAGAATAGGTGCTGGGCTGCGAGAGAGCTTTCCTCAATGTTTCTGTTCCATTCTCAATTTTAGGCTTTTCTAGTGAGCCTGTGCTTCAGAGAGGTTTTCTTTGCACATTCTTTTCCCTCTTTAGCAGTAGGCTCTTGTTATCTGTTACTTGGTGCTTTCTATTCTAGTTGGGGGTGGGGGAAGCTCATTATCCCTTGTCTTGGATTGGTCTCAATCTTAGGTTTAGTGTCTTTTCCCTTTCCCTAGTTGTAATGGCTCTTCACCTGCGTCCTGAGGGCAACAGTGTTTGCTGCTCTTCTCACAAAGGCTTAATGCTTTTGTTCCATAGAGGAGATAGGGGAGAGGAATCCAGATGGGACTTAATGCCTTTTGCATAATGGCTGCTCATCCCCTTTCTTAACATGCAGTAGAAGGTAGGCTTTCTCAGAAATGCAACAGGAAGGAGACTTTCTCAGGTCTCTTGCCCTTCCCTAACCTTTCATAACCATTCAGACATTCTTGGAGAAGTTCCTGTGAGCAACTGGTAACTTCCCTTGTGTCTGTGGTTCCGTCATTCTACTAGCCAAAACTTGGCTTTTAATAATTTGTTTTAAAAAAAATTTAACAGAATTTTTCTTACCTGCTTGTATGTCACCTGTTGTGTGTCCTAGGTAAAGTAAACACAGCCCTCTCTTCTTAGAGGTATCTGTCTTCACTTAGATTTTAGGTTAGGTGTTTGCTCTGCAAGCACATCTGTCTTAAAGGTTTAAGAAAAGTTGTGAATTTATAGATTATCAGGTTTTCTTTCTTGTTTTAAGGTTGGGAGCAATTTTTTTTCACACTTTCTATGTCCTAAGCAGAGGCCGAAAACCCAATTTATCCTTGATTAGCTTTTTTTCTTGTCTGAAGGTTTTCTGCAGTTTTCCCTTCATGGTACCTGTTTTTTCACTCTACTTTAGTCTTCCCAGTACAGTAATTCACACTTTATGTTTCAATTTATCTTTTCTGGTATTATTCCCTATGACAATATAATACATTTGCTCTCTGATCAATACTATCTACTCAATTTTCTTAAAGTCTTTCATGAATAAATACTTAAGGAGACTTTTTATAGTAATGTTCTATTATAATGAGGAATTACTTGCTTTAAATACAAGTGAGGAAGCATTCATGATACTTATATTTTTGTGCCAATTATAGTAAAAAATATACTGAAAATGGTGATTAAGGAGGTTAGTTTTTCCATGCTGAGTTCAGTATGAAGACCATTTAAGATTTTATGTCTACAAAAATTGATGCAGGATACATTTTGAAATAGATGCCTTTTCTTTGTAGGTTTTTTGAATATCTTAATTCTAAAGTTTCTTTTTATTTTCTCATACAGAAAGAACACATTATAAGTTTCAGAATTGTACTGTCTCAACAGTAGAAATTTCAATAATAGATAGAAATTTCAATAATAATGTAGAATGTATTTGATGTCTGTCTTTATTAAGTCTTATAACTACCTTTCGTAACCCGTTCTTATGATTTTTCTTTAAACATATATAAAATGAAATTTCAATAATAATGTAGAATGTATTTGATGTCTGTCTTTATTAAGTCTTATAACTACCCTTTGTAACCCGTTCTTATGATTTTTCTTTAAACATATATAAAATTTTATATTACATATATAATTATGTATATTCACATGTACATACATCAAAACATTCCTCCTGTTTTCATCTCATTCCATTTTTCACATATACATAATTAAGACATTTTAGTATTCCTATTGATACTCAAAAGAATGCCTATAATCTTATAAATTTCAAATATAAATTCATGCTACTTCTTCATATACTATTACAATACACATTAGCTATTTTCTTAAGTGTTATATACTATACAAACTCTTCATGATATCCATATTGGTCTGCAATATTACCACTCCCATTTTATATGTATATTATCCACTACTTTAAAATCATTCAGTAGTGGTAAAAGCCTAGTTTCCAAAGCCGTACGTGATCTTCATTCCATAAGTTAGGCCCAAGAGTGGAGGAAAGTTGAGAATAAAAGGTGGGGAGGCTGAAAGTGGTATATGAAAACATTCCTCCTGTTTTCATCTCATTCCATTTTTCACATATACATAATTAAGACATTATTAGTATTCCTATTGATACTCAAAAGAATGCCTATAATCTTATAAATTTCAAATATAAATTCATGCTACTTCTTCATATACTATTACAATACACATTAGCTATTTTCTTAAGTGTTATATACTATACAAACTCTTCATGATATCCATATTGGTCTGCAATATTACCACTCCCATTTTATATGTATATTATCCACTACTTTAAAATCATTCAGTTGTGGTAAAAGCCTAGTTTCCAAAGCCGTACATGATCTTCATTCCATAAGTTAGGCCCAAGAGTGGAGGAAAGTTGAGAATAAAAGGTGGGGAGGCTGAAAGTGGTATATGTTTGCCATGGCTTAAGAGTATCTGGGGGTCAGATATGATCCATCCCTGTAGTGAAGGGAGGTTGCGTAGCACAGTAAAGACCATGGACTTTGGAATCAGGCAGACATAAACTTGAATTCTGGCTTTTCCACGTGCTAATTCTATGACTTAATATATTTCAGTTAACCTTTTAAGCCTCAGTTCCTTTTATGAAAAGATAGTATATCAATGACAGCTAACTTCTAAGACTGTTGTGATAATTAAATTAAAAAATAGGTACAAAGATCTTAGTCCAGACCCTGTAAATATTAACTCACTGCATAGGAGGTATAAGAGTGATGTCAATGGCTGGAGGCAAGAGGAAGTCACGGTGGGAAGTAAGATATAATTTGCTGAGGCCTACTGTGCACCTGCACAATGCTACAAACTGTATGTGCATGACTTTATATTATCCTCACAATAATCCTAGAATGTAGGTATTACTGTTTCTCAATTTGTAAATTGTTGAATAAAAGGACAGGTGAATTAATAGGAAATTGAGGCTTACAATTTGAAAACCTCTTTCCCAAGTTTACACAGCACAGCCCAAGTGACAGAACCAGGGTTCAACCAGGACTTGAAATATCTAGTGTTTCTTCCGCATCTTCTTTGCATCAGTTAGTGCCCAACCAAAAAAATGTCTTTGAAACAGATGGAATTTAATTTATGGCACTGAATACAGGCCAGGGAAAAGCTGGAAAGCCAAATGGGTCAGTGAGGCAACACAGAGACACAGGTGGAAGAAACTACCATGTCTAGAATAGAGGATCAAGATAAGAAGAAATGTTACTAGAGCCTAGGGACTGGGGTCTCCTGGTGAAACCTGGAGTTATGGTAGAGCTGTCTAGTGAGAGCTAAAGCCAGAAAAGCATCCCAGCAGCTGAGAAGACACCATGAGCAAAGAGAGAGTCGGGAAGATGTACCCTGGCTGTTTCTTTCCTCCTATGAATTCTCCGAACTTCTGGTTTTTTTCTCATTGGCTAAACCCAGTGGAAGCCCCATAATACAGAAACAAGGAAAACACAGCCTAAAGGTGGCAGTCGTGCTGTGATACAGAGCAGAGCAAGAAGCATGAAAAACGGACCTGAGAACAAACTGCATGGATGGGAACCCACTTCCTCCCTACACCCTTCCAGAGCTCCACTTTCATGAGCCTGTGTGTGAATGCCTGTGTCAGATGAGCTCTTCTTTTTCCACCTGGTTGATTTTCTGTTATATATTTTACACAGCTGTTAATTTTCTCTACTTTTCATTCCACTTAGGTGGAATGAGGACTGTGATCATATCATTGCAGCCTGACAGAGACCCAACCTGTCCTCATATTGAGAAAGATGCCTATTAGACACTGGATGATAATATAGATGGGTTTTGAATTGTGGCCAATGAATAAGCGTGTGCCATATGCTTATTGATGTGAGTCACAGATAAATTGTTTACATTGCTTCCAAGTTTAGCTGCTACCAGATTAGTATACATGAAGTTATTTATTCCCAAAATGCCTGAGTGGGATGATTTATTTATTTTTTTACTGGCAAATTTTGTCATGATTTTTGGATTTATGAACACACAAATTTTATTTATCTCAATAGTCTTTTGATGACATTTTATTTGTTTGATTACTTGTGTTTGTCTGGCTCTCCTGGCTAGAATGTAAGCTCCAGAAAGATAGAAATTTTATACATCTCTTAAGGCCACCTGGCACAGAGTAAGTGCTCAATTAATACTTATGATTCAACTCATAATCTGTCTCACCAACATTTCATTTATTACTGTATTTTTATGATTAGAAGTAGTCTTTTATTTATTTATATGCCTCTCAATATCTTAACAGTTAACTTTATTAGACTTGTCGTCTTAGATGTCATAGTACCTTTGTTACTATCTGTTAGTCTGTCTTTGTTGCTTATAACAAAATACCTGAAACTGGGTAATTTATAAAGAAAAACAAAATATATTGCTTACAGTTTCTGAGGCTGGGAAGTCCAAAGTCCATCTGGTGGTGGC
>NW_007737619.1:7561-10181 GCF_000696425.1 Galeopterus variegatus | reverse complement strand
AATTACCATAATAGGATTTCCCACCCTCTTAACAGTCACAGTGGGGGCTAAGTTTCTTATATGTAAAACTTGGGGGACACAATTAGAGCTTCAGTGACTTTTGAGGGACATAATTCAATCCACTACAGACAATATAGCAAATATTTTCCCTATCATAATTGTGTAGCTCTTAAAAGAAAATTGTCTAAAATCTACTTTTGTTTGCATTTTCTCTAATATTTATTTATTCTATTCAACCAATTTCAGAATTTTCATCTAGTTGTAAATTTCCATAGCATAGTACTCATGAGAATTCCCAGTCCACTTTCTCCAACTCAGAAACATGCTTTATTAAATCAAATAATTTAAGACATCTCTTATTAAAGTGAGCTCGTAAGGTTCTGATTACATCACATAGCTCAAAACTGATTGCCATAAGAATTTTGAAATATATTTAAGTATTCATTGCTTAAATTATTTAATGTATGTCTGCTTCAACAAAAGCTCCAATAGTTTTTATGATAGTTATGTAACTAATTGTGTAAACTGAGATGAGTTGCTTATCTTCTTAGAGTCTTATTATGAATATCACATAAAAATCTTTGAGTCTCCTTAAGTTGTAAAATTGTATGATTTTAGTAGATACAGTAAAATATGTTGTTATAGTGGAAGAATAAGAAATACTGTTTCCACTGATCCTTGCTCAATCTCCCTGATTTTGAATTTAGACGAGGACCCACATACTAATGTAATATAGTAAGGTACTGAACCCAGACTCTGGGGCTAAACTACCTACATTTGAATCTAAATTCCACTCTTAGGCAAGATTCTTAATTTCATAGTAACTCAGTTTCCTCATCTATAAAATGGAAGGGTAATAGTATCTACTTCAAAGTGTTGTTATGAGGATTAAATGAGTTAATAACATATGTAAAAGGGTTTGGAACAATTCTTGGTTTTTGGCAAGTGCCATATAAATGATAGCCATTATTCACACACTTGAAAAAGTAATTATATGACTTCATTGCTTAGACCTACTCAGTGGCTTCCCAACACCCTTAGAACACACCATCCAAAGTCCAAACTCCCTGTGGGCCTACATTATCTGGCCTCGCCTACCTCTCAACTCGTCTCGTGCTACTCTCCCTTAGCTTATTCTAATCAGTAACTCTGGCTGTCTTTAACCTACCAGAACATGTGAAACTATCTCTCATCTCAAAGCCCTTGTGTCTGCCAATCTGCCCACATGGAAAGTTTTTCAGACAAATGGCTCTTTCTCATCTCTGAGTCACAACTGAAAAACACCTGTCCCTTAGAACAGCTTTCCCTGTCTATCCTATGTAATTACTACCCACCCATCAAAATTTTATTTTCTGTCATAGAAGTCTGCTTGTTTTCTTCCAAGTCCTTATTGTAATCTGCCATAACTTTATCTATTTATTTATTTTGCTTTATTCTTATTGTATCTTCCTCAATAGAATATAAATTCCTCAAGGTCAGGGAATCTATGTGTATTATAAACTAGTTTATTTTCAGTATTTGGTACAGTGGCATAAAAAGGTAATTAATAACTATTTAATCAAAACATAGAAGAACAAATTAATAAATAAGTGAATACAATGGATCTAATGGTGTGTGTTTAAAGTTTAAGAGAGGTAAAACCTTAGAAAGTAGTGATAAATAATGATTACAGCAAAAGCAATGGGGCTAGACTCTTTGAATTGCTGTTACATTTATAGATAAATATTGGTGCATTGGGAGTATCTACTCATTGCTCTGGCACTCTGTGAAGTCATCTCAAGACTTAAAAAAAAAAATAGGAAAGCCCTCGAAGACTATGGGATCTAGTATAAACGCTTTATTTAGTATTAAGAATTGAGCTGTGAAGTACAGACTCTTTGAAGGAAATGAAGATTCCCAACTTAAGAAACTAACTAAAGAAACTTAGTTATGGCTTATGAATGCAACTTCCAACATATTAGGAGAAAGTTCTGACTATTATAAGTTCTACTCCTAGACTAAAAACATCAGGAGGGTCAGGATCATGTGTGCCTTGACCCTCCTCCCCAGCAGCTATGACTCAGGCACATTTATACTCACTTCATAGTTTTTGAAGAAAGGGGGAAAATTGTTCACATTACTTACCTTTATCTTTGGGAAAAGAATCCAAATTGTAAGATTACTCAGTAGGAATAAAACATTTAAAAATATATAGGGGAGATATCATCTCACTGCAGTTACGCTGGCTATTATCAAAAAGACAGAGAATAACAAACGCTGGAGAAGATGCAGAGAAAGGAGAACCCTCTGCACTGTTCATGGGATTATAAATTAGTGCAGCCTTTAAGGAAAACAGTATGGAGTTTTCTCAAACAACTATAAATAGAACTGCCATATGATCCAACAATCCCACTACTGATATATGCTCAAAGGAATGGAAATCATCATGTTGAAGGGATACCTGCACTCCTATGTTTATCATAGCTCTATTTACAATAGCCAAGAATTGGAACCAACCTAAATGTCCATGGATGGATGACTGGATAAGGAAAATGTGGTATATATACACAGTGAAATACCACTCAGCCATAAAAAAAGAATGAAATTCTGCCATTTGTAGCAACACAGATGTGCCTGGAGA
>NW_007737619.1:4501-6075 GCF_000696425.1 Galeopterus variegatus | reverse complement strand
CCCCCCCGGCACAATAAAAGAGTTAAAATAATTTCTTTAAGTAGAACACATAAGACTTTAACCTCTGCATGCCAGATTTGAAGAATTAAAATTTGTCCTTAAGGCTTTTGGAATTACAGGGAAAACAAGCTTTAATGATTTAAATAACTAAATTTTCTCTCAACAAATTAGGGGAATGGCTATACATATGCCAACCAAGAAACATTAATGCAACTCTTGTACAAATCAAGTAAATGGCTAAAATTCAGCATTTCTCAATAAATCTAATTAAGGAATTCCTCTGCTGCATAGATTCTGTTTTTTTTCCCCCATGTGTCACTTAAAATTGCCACAATGTTCTCCCTCTAGTTACTATTATTTAAACATGCCTTTTGATAGACAGAGACAGAATGATGCTAATAATACCCCTCTAATAAAACCCCTCTTACAAAGCCTTCTTCAAGAGAGTAAAGGACGTAGAATAATCACTCAGGTTGAATTTCCAGTCCTTGCAAATCATCCCATTACTTCCTTTCACATTCTTCTAGTCCAAATGCAATTGACTATTTCTATTCCTCTACTTTTATAAAAGTAGTCACACTTACCAATAAAGCTCTTGTCAAGTTGCTTTTTTGACTCTTTATCAATTTCTGGCTCTAGGAATAACCTATCACCAGTTATATTATGCTTAGAATTATTAGTTAGGAGTAGGGACTCTGCATTGATATTCTAAAGCAGGCTTCCCCATTTATTCAGGTGTGACTTTNATTATGTTTTGTAATGATGAATGTGTTAATTATCCTGATTTGATTCTCACATAT
Organism: Galeopterus variegatus; assembly: GCF_000696425.1. Lineage (NCBI taxonomy): Eukaryota > Metazoa > Chordata > Mammalia > Dermoptera > Cynocephalidae > Galeopterus > Galeopterus variegatus. The sequence goes on along the minus strand of NW_007737619.1, from coordinate 5,275 downwards.
TGTATACATGTACTGATAGTTAACTCTTACCCCACAAATATGTATAATCAATTGTTTCAATAAAAAAATAAAAAAGAAAAGAGAAAAAAATAAATACAATTTTACACAGAGATAAGAATGAAATGAAGGCAAAGCGTATATGAAGACCCCTGGGAAGGGTGCAGAGGGGCAACAAGGGCAAAGTCATGAGACTTGTCTTCATAAGTGCAATGACCATTGAAGCCGCACAATTCAAGTCCAGTGGAGGGTGGTGAGATTAAAAGACTGATATATACATTTATCAGTCATATATTTATGACATATATATATGATCAAAACTTTATGTATTCAAGAAGTTTTTTTTTTTTTTAATGTGGTTAAAGAGGCTTTTGTTAGAAATTGTTTCCATGGCAAAATGCTTTGTTTTATTTCAAGCTGTAAAATTCTATGAAATGGATATTCTTAACATCCCATTTTACAAATGAGACACTGGGGCTTAGATAGCCACTAAGCTATTAAATTATAGAGCTGCTGCTGAAACCTACATTGGCCTGATTCTAGAATCAAATGTCAGAAGCCCTCATTATAATACTGTATCTCCCCCTGATTTGATGTTTATGGAGCATTGGTATAAGTGGCCAGGAGAGAGGGGTGAATATAGAATTTGTGTGGAACACAGAGCCATGACGGAAACTTCTCCCCAGATAAAGGTGACTGATTAGTAACTGCCATTTGGAATTGTCTTTATATTTATCAGGACAATGGTACAGGCAACAGAGGTAATTACAGAAAGAG
>NW_007737619.1:0-3038 GCF_000696425.1 Galeopterus variegatus | reverse complement strand
ATAAAAGTAGTCACACTTACCAATAAAGCTCTTGTCAAGTTGCTTTTTTGACTCTTTATCATTTTCTGGCTCTAGGAATAACGTATCGCCAGTTATGTTATGCTTAGAATTATTAGTTAAGAGTAGGGACTCTGCATTGATATTCTAAAGCAGGCTTCCCCATTTATTCAGGTGTGACTTTGGACATATTTAACCTTGTGGTGGATTGTAAACCTTCTTGCCTGTAAAGTTGTGACTTCACTGTTTCTCCTATAGTTAGAATGTATTTCCCTGCTTTATTTTCAAGATTGGCCATGAGATTTACTTTGCCAGTAAAATGAAAACTTCAAGCAGGAGTTTTAAGGACAATTGAGTAGTTTGACTCTCTCTCTCACTTGTTTCCTTTGCTGTGAGAATGGTGTGTCAGAAATAGGTTCTGATCTTCAGCCTTTTTATTTAAAAGAAACAAATGGAGCAGAGCTTCAGCAACTAACGTGAACAAGAAATGCTTTGTTCTTTTTTATTGAAAGCCACAATAATCCCGGGGTTGTTTGTTACTGTAGCAAGGCTAACTAATACAAATTTTACATGTTTAAAATGTTGAGACAACAAAACCTACCTCTTAAGTTTAGTGAAGATTAAATGAAAGATTCTATATATCATGTTTAGATCAGTGCTTGGCATATAGCAACCTCCTAAATAATGATGTCACCTAAAGTATTAGAATAAACCTCTTCACTCCACAATTAGATACTAAGTATTTTGAGGACAAAGGTGGTAACTTCACCTTAATGTAGGTTAGGAACTGGGTGGAAAAAGGAGCTCATTTTTTTTTTTTAGCATTCTTAACTATATTCCTAGTCAGGCTTACTACATAGATTAAATCATTTCAATCTCACAATGCTGAGTAATAAATACAATTATAACTCAGCAAATGATAAAAATTGAGCTTCAGAGAACTTAATAAAGTTTCCCTAAGTTATATGGCTAAATAAGAGGTGGCCCCCACATTTGGATGTGGCTCCTAAATCCACATTTTACTCACTGTACAAAACTGTCCAGATAGTATCTTACGCATGGGGTATTCTTGCAAGACTGGCTCTCAAATTGGTCAAACAGCTCCACTAACACAACTTCCAGAGACATCTCATAACTGATTTGTACAATAATGCTGCAGACTTGTAGGAGGCTTTGTTAGCATGAGGAGGCTGAGGGTGATAAATGAGAACTGGGCCCTTATCAGAATGAATGCACATTATTCTATGGTCAGATCGTATATTGCATAACCCTAAGATGGATGGGGAGGCCTGAACTATGTCAGCTGGTTTCCAACATTCAGAGTAATCTGTGCACAGTAATGCTGAAGCTTACATATATAGAGTTGGACTGAAAAGAACTGTTGAACAATCAGCAGTTCTGAGATCACCTTTAACTCAAATATGTGTCCACTGGTATGTGGCTCTTTTCAAGGGACCTGAATGCTTATCCTCCATTTGACAAAGGAAAATATCCACCACGTATCCTGATTGTGCTGACTTCCTTCCATAATGTTTAAGTAAGTAAGCCTCGATACATTTCCGCAGCTGGTGTCTTTGGTCTCATCGTCAGTCTGAACATACCTCTGATATCTGTCAATATGGTGGTTGTGAAACACTCAATGAATAAGTAATGTCTGATTGTTGCTAAATTTTGAAATAAGCCTGACAAGGAATAAGAAGTCTTTTGTTTGTCATTAATCCCTTTGTATTTTATTTTAAAATGAAGATACGTATACAGCTTTATCCATTTGATTTTCTACAGCATAAATAATGCATATAAAAACACATATCTCTCCTCACATAACTGGTAAAATAGTCATAGAGAAACCTCTTTGAACACTCCTAATGAAAAAAACCATTTAAACATTTCACAATTATGCTTTAAGGGGGAAACTACATGTCTTACTTAAAATAAATTGGTTTTGTATTTCAAATCTCAAACCGAGCATTTCTCAATGAGCTAGTTTTCCAGGAATATATGATATAGGATAGGAGGTTGAATAGAATTTGACAAAGAAATGATGAATAAAAAGGCTCTCACATTCAAAAGAGTGAATAAAGCAATTTATTGGTGGAATAAATAATAGAGAAGAAAATTTCTCATGTGAGCACTGCTTGTGATATGTCAGGTATCACCAAATTCAGCTGTGCTTTGTGGTGTCAATTTCCAAACACAGGTTCGAGGTCTTGAGAATAATGCCTCATGTTTGAGTGTCATTCCCTTGAGTTTCTTTGGAAAATCACCTAAAAACAGTGAAGCTTCTTCACCCTTAACCCAATTTATTTTCTATTGGAAAACATAGCACGAGGAACAAAAGAATGCTATGTTCTCTTCCACAACTGCCCTGTTCTTAGAAACACTGAAAGTGAATTCTAGTTCTAAAAAGACTCTTAAAAGGCTTTTGAGGCATTCCTGTGCCCCACTGAGGAATGAAGAGCTACCCCTTCTTCATGAGAATGTGGTGCGACTTAGTTGTAGATGACCTAGTTTCCATGTATCAAACAGCTTCTCTAGCATGGCAGCCTGGGGAAATCCCCTCTGGTCTGGAGTTACTGTCCCCACATTGTGTCCTTTGCTCACCTCACCACCTCACTCCACTTGCCCATAACTGGAGAGTTGTAGTGAACTACACTTGACCATTAACCTCCACATACCTGATTCATGAAGTTCCTTACTTGGTGCGCTATAATTAACTCATTTAGGGATAAAATTTCTGGAGCAAGAAATATTTCACTACTCTTGAAAGACTAACTTAAGGGAAAACTCTGCTACTTTAAAAAAATGTATTTATACACGGTCTAACATTTTTAAATGTCTTGAAGTGTTTCCCCAGTAAAAGTTTAAAAAGAGAGGATACTAATGTCTTTTTAAGGTTTTTTGGAGAACTATATATTCCCTGTAATTTGAGTGATAGTCATTAAGTAACACTTAAGAATGCTTCCATCTCCTAAAATGTGCATTTTTTATTCGAAGTTTTGTGGTAAATTAATGAGTGCCTGATCTAAGAAAAAGACAATCTT
>NW_007737618.1:46669-51325 GCF_000696425.1 Galeopterus variegatus | reverse complement strand
CTTATAAATCTTCTATGGTCAGTTTAATATTGTTTTCCTTTATGTAATGAGTAATCTTTCTTTAAATTCTTTTAAGTCTTCTTTATTTCTGTGGTTTTAGCAGCTCGACTATAATGTGTCTTGGAATAGTTCTATTTACATTTATTCTGTTTGGAGTTTGCTAGGCTTCCAAAATCTGTAAATTTATATGTCTTACTAAAATTTGGAGGTTTTTTCATTATAACTTCAAAATCTTTTTCTACTCTATTCACTCTATATTTTCTATTTGAGACAATTTTTTTTAAAATAAACTTAATATTTTCTTAAAGATGCTGAGAGTATTTATTTTCTCTTTCATCTTCAGGTTGTATAATTTCTATTGATCTCTATTCTTATGTTAAGCCCATATGTTGACATTTTATTTCAAATATTTTTTTCATTCTAAAATTTTCTTTTAGCCCAGCAATGACCACCAGTTTACTGCCAGAAGCACCCTGGGCTCTCGAGCTGGGGTGTTGGGGATTAAGGTCCTCAGTCACGCCCCCCCCACCCCTGCCCCTGAAGTCCACATCCAGCCCAGCAACAACAACCGAGCTGCTGCTAAGAAGCCCCATGGGCTCCCCTGCTGGAAAGAGGGTGGTGCCAAGGGCCTTGACAACACCCCTCCCTGTTTTCTTATACTTCTACCCTATACCTTTCCTCCTTCTTCTCTCCTCCTCCTCCCCAACTGCTCCAAAATAACATCTTAGAATATAATAATAATGATAATTAATTAAATATAAATAAAAATAAATAAAATTTCCTTTTGTTTATTTTTGTGTAATAGTCATCTACCTTCTATTTTATACCCTTTTTCATTATAAATAATTTTTTAAAAACTCATTGATTAGTTTATACAATCTGCCTTAATGATATTGGAAATTCTAATATCTACTTCATCTCTACATTGTCATTTGTTGATTGTCTTTTTCTTTGAGAATGAGTCACATTTTTTCTCTTCATATGTCAAGTAATTTTGGATTGCATTTTGGACATTGTTAGTATTATACTGTTCAGACTCTGGATTCTGTTACAGATCTCAGAAAGTAGTTCAGGTTTTTGTTTTAGCATGAGTTGAACTTGATTAAAATCAAACCCCATGTTCAATCAAACATCCACTGAACTTGATTAAAATCAAACTATCCAGTCTGTGTTGTCTGTTACTCAAATCTCTGTTCAAACTGCTTCCAGTTTTCTCTGTATATGTGTGGCTGATCAATCAATCAATAACTTGAACAGAGGTTGCACACATAATTTGTGATTTTCCTTGTCTGGCTCTCTCCTTTCTAGGGTTCTCCCTTATTCTCTTGCTAACCTGTTTGTCCCAGGGTTCTTTTTTTGGTTCTTCTAGCTAGACATAAATTAAACTTCCTCTTTTAATTTTAGCTACCTAGAACTGTTGATGATGCTTTAAGGTCAAAGCAACAAACATAAAAATTTAGTCCCTTCAGGTTATTTCCTTCAAGTTTCAATTTTCACTAAAATCTGCCTGCATTGTTTCACTTTCAGAATCCTTAGATTTTTTTTGTTGTTGTTGTTGCTTGAGGGTTTTTTTTTGTATTTTTTCATAGCTAATAGTTTTATCTTCAGGAGGAACAGTTTGTTAGGTGCTTACTCCTCTGTATGCAGAATATCCATGGTATAATTATGAATGTTACAATTTTGAAAGAATTAAAAGAATGAAAAAAGAATGCAAACTATATCCAAGTCAATAATAATAATTATGATAATAATAATATTACCACCGATGCCCTACAGAAAATTTTCACAAAGTCTGAGTTCTGGTTAAGATGGTAGAATAGATGGTCCTTAGCGTCACTCTCTCCCACAAATCAATTTACAACTATAAAAATGTAACATCAGCCAATCTGGGGCTGCAGGAGCTCAGGGGAAGAGGAGGAGAGACCTATGGAATTCATGAAGGTGGGAGAAGCCACCATGAGAGAAAAAACTGCTCTGAGCATTTTGGGCCACAGCTGCTTTAAGGCTTGAGCTGCTGAGCACATGGAGTAGGAAATGGCAGAAGCCGCAGCTGTGCCCTTCAGATGTAGTTACTTGGAGGCAGCGGGGGAGAAGAGGGCCTTGGTGTCCCCCAGGACAGCAAGAACACTAATAGTGTTCCCATGGACCCAAGCAGGAGCAAGGAGCCAGAACAAGTGAAAAAAGGGAGCCATTCAGAGCCTGGTGAGTCATCGCAAGGGACCGGGGCAGGGCCCATCCCATGGGAGGTGTTTGGAGCATGGGTGGTGGGGGAGATGGGCCCACCAGGGGAACACTGGGACACAGCAAGGACAGCTGATCTGCCCCCCAGTCAGTGCAGGACCACTCAGAGGAGACTGGTTGGGAATGCAGAATTGCATGGAGTGCAATTTGATGAAAAAACTCAGGCCCAGATCAGAGTTTCTACACAATCCAGATCCACCAGGTCTCTGGAGAGCCAGAAGTACTTATAAGGTCGACCATTAAATCCTGAGCTGCACAAAAAGCCTTCCCTAGAGAAACAGCAGCAAAGCAGTAATTTAGCTCAACCACAGAGCTCAAGTACTGGTTCCCATAGGAAGTTCCCTCATTTTAGAAGTAAGCAAAGGACAAAAAATTAGTTCTGACCCAGGCACACCACCAATGCCATGGGAACGGAGGCTTGGAGCTGGGGACCAGAACCCCTCCCACAACCAAGCATGCTGTGCCAGCACATTGGGGCCTGCCTGGTGACCCAAGGCATGGAGCCAGGGACTGGGCCCCCCTCCCACAACCAGGCACACAGCATTGGGGCCTGCCTGCAGACTCAAGTCATAGAGAAGGGGACCAGACCCCCCTCCCACAACCAGGCACACTGCCAGCACCAAGGAGCATGCCAAAAACATCACTTCCATATGGGTGGCCCACAGCAGCCACCAAAGTAACCCATGGCTGCTGCAAAAGCAGCTAGATGCCACAACCGCCAAGCAGATGGTCTGCCAACCACTGGAGTGTATTGACACAAGGAGAGTCACTAGCAGAGATAAAGAAAAGAAGATGTCTCTCTCCACAAAACCCATTTCAGAGTGACCTAAGAAGCATCTGCTCTATGGTAATATTGGGGGACCTGATCACAACTCTCAGCATTGGACAGATCATCTAGGCAACAAGTCAACATAGTAAGCATTATTCTTTCAGGAGAGAGGAAATCTAGGGTAATTAGAGGGAGGTGGGGTGGAGAGAGATTGGACAAGCGGCATAAAGAACAATGACGATTTGTAACAATACATATGCTAGTAACATTTATTTGATAAACATTTCTCAATGTTGAACCTCCAAAGTATGTATAATCAATTTTGATTCAATAAATAAAATAAATTAAAGAAAAAAATCAAAAAATAAGAAACAGGCCCGGCCCGGTGGCGCACTGCTACAGTGCGCCGCTTGGGAAGTGTGGCGGCGCTCCTGCCGAGGGTTTGGATCCCACATACAGACCGGCCGCTCACTGGCTGAGTGAGGAGTGGGGGCAACACCGAGGGTTGCGATCCTGTAGCCGGTCCCGGTCTGGTCCGGGCGCAACACTGAGGGTTGCGATCCGTTGCCGGTCATGAAAAAAGACAAAAAGACAAAAAAAAAAAAAAAAAGAAACAAAGATGAGCTTGGAAAAAATTAGGTTAAGTGAAATGAGCCAGACAAAGCCTGTAAAAGCTTTCATTTGGTTATTTTTCTCTTTTGTGACTGTTTGAGTAGGTTGGATGTATGTTGTGATTGTTTTCTTTTATGTAGTAGGAAATAATTTTCTTATTTTTTAAATCAATATATCATCTTTATTTTATGACCTCATGTATGCGACCTTATATATCTAGCAATTATACTTCTTTCCACACTGGACTACTTCATCTGTTCTGTCCAGTTTGTTCTGACGGTTTCTTAAAAATATCAGATTTTTACAAATATAAATAAAAATAATACCTGATTAATTGGTGACTCATTTATAGAGAGGGAATAGGAGCCCTGTGCTAATGTTTCGATGAAAATGGTCTTCCTTTTCCTACACTATCTTTCCAAATTCCCCAAAGTGCTTTGTAAGAAGTGGTGGCTTTGAGGCAGAGTCATCTAATTTCATGTTTTAACTCCCCTCCTTACCAGTTGTGCAATATTTAGAAAATGATTTACCTTCTAAAACACTTACATTTCTTTATCTTTGAAATGTAATAATGAGAAAGTAATTTTTCTGGCCCAGTGTTAGATGTATAGTAAGTACTTAGTAATTAGTTTCCTTCTAAAAAAAAAAAAAATCTTAAAAATGAACCATTCTGAACAGTGGAGTTTATTTCAACTCAATATTATACTTTTGTCTTGAAAACAAATAACAGAAGTGAAAGGACACAAAAATAAAATATTCATCAATATCTGATTGCTTTGCAAAATCATCTTAAATTACAGATAAGATATGTATTGTAAATACAGGTCTCTCTTTTTTTGAAAAAGTATAATGCATATTTTATTATAGTCATCCTTTAATAAAGCTTTATTACCTTAGTGAGAACCATATTAATTTAACTGCATACTTAATTGTTGAAGAAAAAAGAAAAATCTGAATGCTAATGTTCAGATTTATCTTTTATTTGGATTTGAAGATGAATATCTTCAGCATTTGAGTACAGCATTTCTATTGGG
>NW_007737618.1:43449-45862 GCF_000696425.1 Galeopterus variegatus | reverse complement strand
ACTGCATACTTAATTGTTGAAGAAAAAAGAAAAATCTGAATGCTAATGTTCAGATTTATCTGTTATTTGGATTTGAAGATGAATATCTTCAGCATTTGAGTACAGCATTTCTATTGGGAGCTATTTAAATCTCATAAAAGATAAGAAAGCTTTGTCATTACATTTAGTTAAGGTCAATTCTCCCTCAGTGATAGTTGGGAAAATTTCTTATATTTGCAAGTATTAAGGACTATTTTGAGAACAAACTTATAGATGAAATTTTATTATGGTTTGTATTGTTTGTACTTGTATACATATAAAAGAAACAAAATTAATGACCCAAATTTGTTCCTATATGACCTGTCATGCAAATGAAATTTTCAAAAAAAGAAATGTATTTTACTAACACAAAAAGATTCCTTAATTCTTTGTCAGTAAAATATAAAATTGCTCACTATTTATTTTATGTGTGAAATTTATTTGAGTGAGGTTTTAAAAAAGCTGAAAATATACATGGAAGAAGAGGAGGAGAATAAAATCGTGATACTTTGGAAATACATTAGCTGGTATACTGCTTTGCTTATTGATATTGATAAGTAATCTACAGTTTGATACAAACTTTTTTCTTTTTCTTTTCTTTTTTTAAAAAATAATTCAGTGGAGAGTCAAAGCATGTATCAGTAATTCTCCATTAGGGGCTTTTGAAAATATTTTATTTGGAAAATTACCATAATATCAAACATTGTAGGAAAGTGTAATGTTTATTTTAGAAAATATGTGAAGAATGGATAGCCTTGGTACAGTATATCTGTAACAGTATTGTACTGAGATTCAGAATATAGTTTTCAGCACTGGCTTTTTTACAAACTAAAGGTCTGATCTTCAACAAGTGATTTAACCTTTCTCAGTGTGGTGACTACGTTCTACGTCAGCTTAGCTAAGATGAAACTATATTTTCCAGCATTCTCTTTTCTCTATGGTTTCATGTTAAGCCATAATGAAAATTTTGCTTAAGAATCAGAAGGCAGAAGTGAAGGAGCAGCCTCTGTGTTCTGAAGGTCAGTTCTTAGTGTCATGCACTGTGGCAGCTACTGCTTGTTGGCTGTGATTTGCTCACCCTGATGTGGGGAAGCACCCAGATCCATAGAACCTCTGGTTTTTCTCATATCTCTTATTTTAGCTTTAGGAAGTCAGCTTCTCCTTCAAGTCACCTGCATCATCAAGGTTTAAGATGATGAAAGAAATGCAGGTTTCACTTTGTTCTTATTGGCTCCAGTTTCTTCTTGTTCTCCTACACTTCAGAAGCAAGTATGCTTTGCAGCTGCTAGCTCAGTTGACCTTTAAGCAACATTAAGACTGTCGCCAGGTACAGAGGCAACAACCTTACATAGACTTCTCCATCAATTGTGTGAGATCAAATCTCTATAATTTCCTTATTCTCTACTATTTAATGTGACTCTACTGCTCTGATCAAACATAACGTAAGTGTTGGTTCTAGCTTAATCATTTTACATAGATAGTACTAGACCAGATTGGAAGTCTCAGAGTTTGTTAGCTGGACAGCATGATGCTTAATTAAAGACTTCAGAATACGCAAGGAACTCAAATAATTAAACAGTAAAAAAACAAGTAACCCAATTAAAAATGGGCAAGGGAACCAAACAGGCATTTTTCAAAGGACAGTATACAAATGTCCAACAGACACATTAAAAAGTGCTCAACATCACTAAGCATCAGGGAGATGCAAATCAAAACCACATTGAGATCTCTCCCTCGAGTTGGACTGGCCATTATCAAGAAAACAGAGACTAACAAATACTGATGAGGATCCAGAGAAAAGGGAACCCTCCTACACTGTTGGTGGGACTGTAAATTAATGCAGCCATTATGGAAAACAGTATGGAGGTTTCTCAAACAACTACAAAGAGAATTGCCTTATGATCCAGCAAACCTACTGCCAGGTGTATATCCACAGGAATGGAAATCATCATGTTGAAGGGATTCTTGGACTCCCAGGCTTATTGCAGCTCTATTTAACAATAGCTAAGAGTTGAAAACAACGAAAACATCCATTGACAAATGACTGGATAAGGAAACTGTGGCATCCATACTCATTGGAATACTACTCAACTATAAAAAGAATGAAATTCTGCCATTTGCAGCAACATGGATGAACTTAGAGAAATTATGTTAAATGAAACAAACCAGGCACAGAAAGAGAAGCACTGCATGTCTTCACTCATAAGTGTGAGCTAAAAAAATAAACAAATAAAAAAAGAAAGAAAGACAACAATCACAATAATATGTTGAATTTTCAAAAGGAGAGAACAGAACTGAGGTCACCAGAGGAGGGAAAGGGGAAGGGGGCCAGTGAGCAGAAATTGGAAAAGGGCCACAAAAAATGAATACATTGTATAGTGGTAAATATAGTAAT
>NW_007737618.1:38507-42731 GCF_000696425.1 Galeopterus variegatus | reverse complement strand
CGGGGGGGGGGGGGGGGGCAGGGGGGAAGAGGGGATAGAGATGGACTTAATCAATGGCCAATGATTTTATCAATCATGCTTACTTATTTAAGTCTCCATGAAAACTCTAAGCAACAGGGTTTGGGGAGCTTCTGTGTTGGTGAACACGTGGAGGTGTTAGCAGGGTGGTATGCCCACAGAGGACATGGAAGCTCCATGCATCCCCATCTCCATGCCATGCCGTGTGCATATCTTCCATTTGGCTGTTCCTAAATTGTGTCTTTTATAATAAATCCATCATGGTAAGTAAAGCACTTTCCTGAGTTCTGTGAGCATTTTAGCAAATCATGAATCCTGAGGAGGAGATTGTAAGAACCCCTGATTTATAGCTAACTGGTCAGAAGTACAGGTCATAACCTGGGACTTGCAACTGATGTCTGAAGTGGGGGGCAGTCCTGTAGAACTAAGCCCTTAACCTGTGGGCTCTGATCTAACTCCAGGTATTTGATATCAGAATTACATGGTGTGAGAAAACTCCTCGCAGATTTGGTATTAGAAGTGTAGTGTGAGTGTAGAAGATAGAAAAAACAGGGTTTTTTCCCTTGTATTTACATATCACATAATTATAATAATTATATTACTGGAAGTCAGTATTAGAAAAATTTTAAAAGATCTTTTAAAAATTGCAAAAGTAATGCACTGCAGTGATTTTAAGCGATGTAAATAGGAAATACTCTAAAAATAAAAAATAAAAATTACCATAGTGTCATCATGACCTGCATCTAACTACTCACTGCATGAATGTTTTCCAGGTCACCTTGGACTGACTCGGTTCTCCTGTGTTAGTTCTTAAGAGTAACTGTAGAATGTGCTAGGAATGCAACATCCTGAGATAAAAGAGAGCTGGCCAGAACAGCCGTGGTTCTGTTCTAGTTCCTCCCAGAAACAGAATGTCCAGGTGATTCACATTTCCCTAGCATATAAAACCCAGGGCAACCTGCTCCCCAGGGTCCCTCAACAAGTGGAGCACAAGCAGATAAAAATTTCATCTGTCCAAGGCATCTTTCCTGAGTTTGGGGGACCAGCTCATCCTGAATCCTAGGTTTTTCTTTTCCTCAGTGCCTATTTGTAAGTAATAAGCCTGCTTCATCTGAGCTGTGTGTGTGGGTGTTAGACTTAGACGAGTTGGTAACCAGTGCACAGTGCACCTGCTTCACAGTCATAACATGTTGGTGTATATATTTTCTTTCTTTGTGTTGTGTATGTGCAATTGCTTTTACAAAATATTATTCCATAGCTTAACGTTTCAACTTAGTAGAATATTATGTATAGTTTACCATGTGATGATTATCATTCTATAACATTGCATTTAATAACTAATTAGTAATGTATTGGGGGATATATAAGAATCTACTTTTACCAATTTTTATATTGCATATTGTTTGTTTTCTATTTTTTACTTTTATAAAGAACACTGTTATAAGTATCCTTATAAAGAGAGGAAAAATTGAAGTTTTTAAACAATCAATCTACATGTACCAAGCAGAACAAATGCTTGACTAAGTATAGGTGATGCCTTCATGTAACTGGTGTGGCTATGGTAGCACATCCTGGCTGAGTGCACCATTATCTTTTTATACTAGTTCCCACACGTTTTATGGGAAAATGCTGAGCCAAAATGTGTTGCATTTTAATGGCTTTTGGTACATGTTTCTGTAGAGGATTCATAAAGCAAATGTACTTCACAGGGCCTGATTTTCCAAAGCCTGGTAGTTTCAAATATTGGTCTTGCAGAGGACTGGAAATTTTCCTCAGGCTGTAAAGTCTCTGGTGTAAGATAAAGATTTGTGGCACAGCAAGGTTGCTGGCTCAAGGACCGACTAGTTACTGATTATGTAAAGATGCTGAGAAATTGCTGTAAGAAGGAATGTTTGCTAAGATCAAGCTTTTGTTAATGGATCACTTAATTGCCTTACTGGAATGTCATCTGGCTTGTTTCACTGAAAGTTACCAGTCTACATTGTTAAACTATAACCCCACCTATGTTCTCTTCCCGTAACTTCCTGGTCTGGAAAATACATGCAGGAAGAGAACCCCAATTTGAGGTTAAATTCCCAAGGAAGTGATGCCTCTCACTTGAGGGTTCTGGGGGAGATCAACCACTTTGGGGCTTCTCACTGCTCAGAAGAGATGGGCCTTGAGTAATCCTTTGCAGCTCCGTCACCCAGGGGAAGTGGGGTGACAAATCCACAGGAGGCAAAGCAACATATTTCAAAACTCTCCTTCAGAGATAGTTTTAGGGTATTTGCCTAAGGCAATATTTAATAATATATGCCTTTACATGTTTTGCCAATCCGCTTAGAAAAATGCTTCTTATTTTTTAACTTGCATTTATTTTATCGTTACTGATTGTGAAAACTATTTATATGTTTATATATTTGTATATATCATTTTTAGAACTGCATAAATCCTTCACTTTTCTTTGAGAATGTTTTTAGTTTTTTAAATTTTAAAATAACTTCATGTATTAAGAACAGTATGTTTTATAATTCATATCAAATATTTTTCTTAATTTATAGTGTTCTTACTGGTGTTTGGGGGTTTAAAAGCCTACTTTTTTATGTTATTCAACTAATCAATCTGTTTTTTTCCTTAATCTTTAGTTTATATAACTACTTACTTTAATTATTTTTCAGTTCTTTTGTGCTTTTTCCCCTCACTTTAAAAAAAAAATATATATATATTTTATTGTGGTAAGAACACTGAACATGAGATCTACCCTCTTAACAAATTTTTGAACGTACAATGCATTAGTGTTAACTATGTATACAGTGTTATACTGCAGATCTTTATAGTCTATTCATCTTGCTTTACTAAAAATTTATACTTGTTGATTAGCATATTCATCTCCCCCCAATCCCTCGCAATCATTATTCCAGTGTTTGTTTCTATGATTTTGACTATTTTAAATACCTCATATAAGAAGTATCTTGCAATGATACAAATGTCTTTTGGTGACTGGTTTATTTCACTTAGCATAATGGTCTCAAGGTGCATCTGCGTTGTCACGTATTGCAGAATTTTCTTCTTTTTAAAGACTTAATATTATTCCATTGTATGTATATACCAATTTTCTTTAACCATTCATCTGTGATGGGATTTTAGGTTGTTTCCACATCTTGACTGTTGTGAATACTGCTGCAGTGAACCTGGGAGTGCAAATATCCTTTCGGGACACTCTTTGAGATTATCCCCCCTACCCACACACAATCTGTAGGATATGTGGAATTATTTTTGACTTAAATTAAAGGGTTAAACTAATTCATCTCAGGAAGGTTAGCTAGTTGTAAAAACAAGAGTAATTTCATTATCAATCCTTAACTTCCACTAATTTATTACATAAATTAACATTATGTATACTTTTAAATCTGTTTTTATACTTTCTATTCAGTTCCTTTATAAATATCATTCTTTAATTTATAATTTTATCATATATTTTTGTGAGATAAATCAAGTCCCTTTAGTTATTCATCATTTTATAAATTTATTTTTTAAGATAAAATGTGAATACCTTCAAAATATTCACACATATCATCACGTCACCTCTTGGCTTTACCTTTCATTTAAATTGTAGCTATGGTGACCAGCATAGTGTGTGCTTCCACCAAATGCTAACAGCTGCAGTGATGGCACTTTGTCTCATGACTGCAGGCCTGTCCTGTCCCAGTAGGGTTTCTCTATTGATGCTGCTATGGCTGACTTATGACCTGGAAGTGGAGAGAACTAAATGCCCACGGGAGAAAGCTTTGACCCAGAGGACAGGGAGATATTGGCTTATTCTCCTTCTTTCCCTCAATGAACACTCCTGCAATGTAGCTTATATGGCACTTTAGGATGATTATTCCACAGAGAGGAACAGTCAGTCACAGTGTCATCTAATTAATAATACATTTCTCCCTCATCCATTGTTTTACTCCCTTTGGTCCTCACTCCTGTTTTGGGGGGACTGGACTCTCTAGTAAAGTAACACCATGACACTCACATGCCTCAGGCTCTACTTTCTGAAAAACTTACGGTAAGCCAGTATTTAAAAATAAATAAATAAATTTGTTTTAGGCATAATGTTAAATATTTTTCTAAAATTAGTGTTATACTGCTCCACACTATATATCATTTTTTTTTTCCTTTTTTGTCTTTTTTCGTGTCCGGCAACGGATCACAACCCTCAGTGTTGCGCCCGTACCG
>NW_007737618.1:28909-37824 GCF_000696425.1 Galeopterus variegatus | reverse complement strand
ATCCGAACCCTCGGTGGGAGCGCCACCGCACTCTCAAGCGGCGCACCGTAGCAGTGCACCACTGGGCCGGCCCCACACTATATATCATTTAATGTCATAATTATAAGTTAATAGCGAAAAATAATTGTTAAAATGTTGTGTTTTTAAAATCCTTTTTTTATTAGGAAAAAAAAAATCAAACTTCTATCTATCTCATGAATTATAGAGTTTGGCTATTATCTCCTAGGTCTTAAAATATTAATAACTAACAGGGTAAAAAAAAATTTGAAATGCAAAAAATATGTGAATATGCATCTCAGGTGACTAAGAAGCATAGAAATATTGAACTATTTTACAATCAAGAAGCAGCAGGTTTAATCAAAAAAGAAACCATGAAAAATATAACAAATCCTTTAGGTTGCTTTCTCAGTTTTTGCCTTAGTTGTTTTAATAATTTTGTAAGATTAATTTCCAACCTAATACTTATATCATTTTTAAACAAAATACATCTGTAGAATATGGAAGACAAAGGAAAATCCCTGCAAGTAAAGAAAGTAAAAATTGTTATGATTAATTTGTATTGTCTTATTGAAATATTTTTATAAACCACTTAAATTTTATATCAAAGAACTTTGCTGAAACATGCCTATTGATATGTCTATTGATAGCTGGATGTTTAGTACAGTAAATGTCCAGTTTAAACATTTAAAACTTCTATATATCATCCTTAGTTATGGGGAATAAAATGATGTTATTAAAATTTTAAGCCATTGAAAGTATAAGCAAGGAGAATATAGTAACGGTTGCTATCAGAGGTTGTTACACATGGAGAAAGAGTCCAGAATTTCTTACAAAAATAAAATCTTGAGGGCCGGCCCGGTGGCGCACTGCTACAGTGCACCGCTTGGGAGTGCGGTGGTGCTCCCGCCGAGGGTTCGGATCCTACATACAGACCGGTTCCCGCTCACTGGCTGAGCGAGGCGTGGGAGCAACACCGAGGGTTGCGATCCCGTTGCCGGTCCCGGTCCGGTACGGGCGCGACACTGAGGGTTGCGATCCGTTGCCGGACACGAAAAAAGACAAAAAGGAAAAAAAAATAAATAAAATAAAATAAAGTAAAATCTTGAAGTAGAAAGACGGCAATGCAAATGGAGAAAAGTGGACAAATTCCAAAGCAATAAGTCATGAAATGTGTTTAGCGATTGATTTGTTGTAAAGGGTAAGGAAGAAGAGAGAAGACTGACATTGGTTTTAAAATTTTGGCAAATGAACAGCTGTGCCATTCACTGAAATGAAAAACTTTTCAGGAGAAGTTGGTTTGGACAACTTCTGTGTGGATATCTGTGTACATTCAATACTAGATTCAGTTTGCTATGTAGATCTGGAGCCCAGAAAAGAAATTCATCTAGAGATAAAGATATGAAAGCCATGAGTATCTAGGTCAGTGTTTTGAAATATGTTGTGTTACTTTAGAATGACATAGTCTCTTGGTTAAAAATGAACACTGGAGGGCAAATTTTTTGATTTTTAACAGGTGGTGGCCTAGAATTTGTACTTTAAACAGCTGTTTACTATGACTGTTATTATAATACTTATTATAACTCCTTTTCTTAGCACCCACAAACTCGACCCAATCTAGAACACAATTGAAGCCAAGGAGTAGATGAGATGACTCCGGACATGTGTAATTAGTGGAGAAGAGAACCGTGGCTAGAACCCTGAGATTCACCCCCTTGGCAGAACAGGCAGTTGAAGAGAATCCTGCAAAGGAGACTGAATGGAGTGGCAAAAAGCCAAGGACAAGAAGAGTGGGGTTTTACTGAAACGATGGAAAGACAGTAGTACTTCAAGAAGGAAAGTGTGGCAAGTAGTGTCAAATCTTGTTTAAAAATCTAGTATAAAAAGGTGTAGGGGCCGGCCCAGTGGCGCACTGCTACAGTGCACCGCTTGGGAGCACGGCGGCGCTCCTGCCGAGGGTTCGGATCCCACATACAGACCGGTTCCGCTCACTGGCTGAGCGAGGTGTGGGCGCAGCACCGAGGGTTGCGATCCCGTTGCCGGTCCCGAAAAAAGACAAAAAGGAAAAAAAAAAAAAAGGTGTAAAAACCATTCACCATGGAATCTGCAGAAAGTTGGTTATTAGACCCACAAGCGTGGGGGGTCATGGAAGTTTTTGGCAGACTCTGGAGGTGGTAAGAAATAGAGGAGAGTATATACAGGCCAGGTTTAGCGAACTACAGTTTGCAGGCTAAATTTGGCCTGGAACTTGTTCTTATACAGCTTAAAAAGTAAAAATGATTTTTATATTTTCAAGGGTAGAAAAAAATAAAAAAAAGAATAATTTGTTGTGAAACATGAAAATTTGATTAAATTCAAATATCCCTATAAATAAGCTATCGGCATACAGCTGCACTCATTTGGTCATCTATTGTCTAGGACTGCTTTACTTCTGCGATGGCGGGAACAGTAGTTCAAACAGAGACCACATGACAAAGCCTAATGTATTTACATGCAGGCCCCTAACAGAACCATTTGCTGACCCCTGGTAGAGAAAATTATTCTGCAACTTTGTGAAGAGAGGAGAGAGATAGCTGCTTTGGGAAGGAATTTATGTGAATGAGATTTTTTTTTTTTTTTTTTTAATAAAGATACTTGAACATTTTTAAATATTTGAAAACAGTCAATAGAGAGAAAAAGAAAAGGTGTAGTTGAAAATAATGAGATAGCAAGGAGGTAAAGTGCCCAGAATAGATGAGAGACAATAAAGATACTTGAACATTTTTAAATATTTGAAAACAGTCAATAGAGAGAAAAAGAAAAGGTATAGTTGAAAATAATGAGATAGCAAGGAGGTAAAGTGCCCAGAATAGATGAGAGACGAACATTTAAATAAAAAATGGTGCATTTCTCCTTTAAAGCTCGGTGGGAGAAGGGACGGTGAATACAGATGCTGGTAAGTGGAGAGATTTGGTGGCAGAAAGAAGCTTATAGTTTGATAAATATTGAATGTGAGTGTGGGGAGAGGAATGTTCTCTCCACGTTCTTGTTTTGACATCTTTTACAATAAAAGAAGACTCTGAAAGTGTATTAATAGGGTCATAATCTCATCCAAATAAAACCGCAATGACAAATATCTATAGCTGGAAAGTTAGTCTCTCAAATTTCTAATTTGTTCTTGCACAAATATTTTGGAAATAGAATATTTTCAAGCTTAAACTTTCTGGTTTCAGTTTTCCATTACTAATACAACACTGGAAAATATTTTAGGTAGCATTTAAAAAATTGTAACAATAAAAATGTCTTCTATATTTTCTTAGTTTGCTGATTTAGCACCTACTGTATTTCCTTTGTAGAACTCATTACTAAAATCTTTACTTCAAATTTTTTGTAATAAATACTTTTATGTAAAGAAATAGTTAAAAGTTATCACTCATTGTCCATTTATTTTATATGATAGTCAACTTGCAAACATTAAAATTAATTTTTTAAAATAGTATCTCTCTGAACATCTTCTTGTAAAGTAGAGTAATAAATTGTATATCTTTTAAGAAATTGTTTTCAGTGGTTATTAAAAAAATTCTAACTAAACAAATACCTCCTACTTGAAATTGTAGAGTTCAATATCATTAGTATTTTTTAAATAAATAACAAACAGTAATGTGTTAACCACTTTAAAAGTATTTGTATTTTAATGATTGATAGGATTTCTAGGCCATTTATTAATCTTATTTGTGAATACTTACCCTATTATACATCAGGCAGTTTTCTGGGCACAAATGTGCATTATTTAGTTTCTATAATATATTTTTTATTACCCAGTTCTTTTTGTTCCCTCAGCTAAAGCCTTGAAAATACATGTGCTGAATTTAATTGTTTTTCATAGACAGGTTTGTATTATTTTCTCAAGTTCTAGTAGCACTACAACACATCATTTTCTATTCAGTGTAGTCTGAGTCAGTGATTTTAAGGAAGACTAGCATGGGGGTTATCTTAAAATGCCAGCCAATAAATGCAAGTTTACAGGCAGAAATAGATTCTCAGATTCTTTTGACTTCTGAGAGAAATTATGTTTCAAAAATATATCTATGCACTGAAGAACATTTTTTATAATCAGATCTATAAGGAATTTTTTTTGTCATAAATTTTTAGAAAAAAATAGAGGCTATAATTTAACTGAAGTTGTGAGGCATACTCTTGAGCTATGATGATCCCTGTCTCTCCGACATGAACTGGAAATAATGCTTTTATCCTATTTTATTTAGAAGATTATGTTTATGTGGTTTCAATGAGGAATATAAGACACAATGGAATTAGACCTGCAAAAGATTTATTGAGGAAAAAAATCTGTGAAGATTAAGGTGAGAGGGAGCAAAAAGGGTTGGGTGAAATTTCAGGATGTGATTCAGGTCTTAAACCTGTGGAAGAGGAGGGAAGGTGAAGGATTGAGTAGGAAGAGGATTAAATTGCAGTATATTCTGTATTAGTTTGTCAGGGCTTCCATAACAAATTACCACAGACCTAGTGGCTAAATCAACAAAAATGCATTTTCTTATAATCTGGAGGCTAGAAATTCCTGATTAGGGTGTTGATTTCTTCTGACGGCCTCCTTCCTTCACTTGTAAATGGCTATCTTAGTCCAGAGTCTTCACATGGTCTTCCTTCTGTGTCTGTCTGTGTCTTAAACTCCTCTTCTTATAAGGCCACCAGTCTTATTAGATTAGTGCCCATCCATAGAACCTCATTTTAACTTAATTACCTCCTTAAAGGCCTGATCTCACAATACACTCATATTCTGGGGTACTGGAGGCTAAAACTTTAACATATGAATTTTGAAGGGACTCAATTCAGCCCGTAACGAGTTCCCAGAAAGATCCAGCCAGGCCAATGGGGAGCCAAAATAGTCAAGCATTTCGCTGTCTGATGGAAACAGACAAGAATTAATTCATCTACCTTGCTCAGTCATTGGCTGAAAGTAGATCCCAGGAAATGTGGCATGGCACAAACTTAGTATTGAATCCTTAGAGGCAGCAGCCGGGGTCATCAGTCAGTTGTATCCCCTATAGCAGGAGATCTGACCATTGTGTTTTCATGACTATCACAAAGACAAATCTAGCATTTGCTTTTATCCTTCAGGGAAGAAGAGTTTCTTAAAACAATGCATATTCATTTTACAAAAATAAGACACTGAATTTCTGAGGACAATTTATTTTATTCAAATGGGCATTAATAACAGCAAAATTTATATTAATGTTAACATTACCCCAAACTGTTTCCAAATATTATAAAGTCTGAAGTATATTTAATAGAGCAATATTGGAAAATTCATAAAATCTATACATACAAGGGTACTTCACAAAGTTCTTGGAAAAAAGGAATTGAAAGATAATATGAATCTTTCCATGAACTTTCCATCTATCTATTTATCTATCTATCTATACAGACACATATATGTGTTATATATATAAACAGGGCAATGATCTTCATACCCACATAAGAACTTTTTTCATCCAATAACAAAAGAATTTTGTAGCAAGTATGGCCATGGAATCCTCTGGAAATGGACTACTTCAGGCTTGGATGGGGTTTCAAAAGCTCATGCTACTTTATTGGGTGGTGCATATCCTCATGATCTACAACAGGCGGATTATTGCTTACATCAGTGGTTTACAAACTGGTATTAGGAGCTGCCTGGAAGTGTGTGGTAATAAACATAGGTGAGAAATGCAAGTGGGGGGAGTTTATTGATTAGGCAGTGGACCTCCCACTCTTCCCCTGTTTCACCATTCCAATATTTGCCACATCATTGTCTTCAACTACAGCAGCTGTGGTCTTACTGTTTATTAAGGGTCTGTATTGATTCTTTAAGAAACGTGTTCTCTTATAAATAACATTGAAAAAATACAGTGGTTTATAATACTCCAACCGACACTAAAATAAGGAAAGAAAAGCTGAAAAACAGGGGCAGATAACCAGCTTATTTCCTCTGGACTGACAGGTGATTTAAATTGTAGAAGGATATAAAATGAGTATAAAGATAGAACAAAAAGCAGAGTATGCTTTAATAAACAAGAAAAGGAGAATCCAGATATTGTTTGCACAATATTTGTACAACGTTCACTTGGGGTATGGTTTTTCATCTTTAGTTATTGTTCTAATATGGTAATATTATGCTTTCTTATATCTGTCCTCCTCACTAGATTCTAAGCTTCATGCAACTAGAGACTATTTCTAGTTTTGTTCACCTTCTGATTTCTAGCATATAGATCCATTCTCAGCATATAATAGGAACTGAAATAAAAAATTGTTTATTCACTTTCAACTTCTATTTTAAAATAATAAATTATCCTATGCATCAATAACTTAAAGTCATACTGATCTTTGAGAAGTGGTAATAATGACATGCTTTTTATTACCAAATCTTCTTAAAATGTTACATTAGCTGTATGAATAACATGAAGAAACCATCCTATTTGGCTGTTGGTAGACCTACAGCTATTAAGAATCTTCTAATGTATACTAAGCTTTTGTCATTGATGTCTATGAAAAGCTAACTTGTACCTACAAAAATTAAAATCAAAGAGTTATTGTTCCTTGTGAGAAATTTCCAATCTGAGATCAAAATCCTCTGTAAATTGTTATATACCTTCACCTTTTTAAGTAAGACCTCCAAAACATAGGCAATAATTGAAAAAATAAACAAATGGGATTATATCAAACTACAAAGCTTCTACACAGCAAAATACACAAGTAACAGAACAAAAAAGAACCTATAGAATGGCAGAATATATTTGCAAACTACTCATCTGACAAGGAATTAATATCCAGAATATACAAGGAACTCAAGCAACTTAACAGTAAAAAAACAAGTAACCCAATTAAACAATGGGCAAAGGAGCTAAGTAGGCATTTCTCAAAGGAAGATACACAAATGGCCAATGGACACATTAAAAAGTGCTCAGCATCACTAAGCATCAGGGAAATGCAAATCAAAACCACACTGAAATATCATCTCACCCCAGTTAGACTGGCTAATATCAAAACGACAGAGAATAACAAATGCTGGCAATGATGCATAAAAAGGGAAACCCTCCTACACTGTTGGTGGGACTGCAAATTAGTGCAGCCATTATGGAAAAGAGTATGGAGGTTTTTCAAACAACTATAGATAGAACTCCAATGTGATCCAGCTATCCCACTGCTGGGTATGTACCCAAAGGGATGTAAATCATCATGTTGAGGAGATACCTGCACTCCTGTGTTTATCACAGCTCTATTACAATAGCCAAGAGTTGGAACCAAATTAAATGTCCACTGACAAGCAAATTGATAAGGGAAATGGTATATATATTCAGTGGAATACCACTGTCATAAAAAAGAATGAAATTCTGTCATTTGCAGTAATATAGATGAACTTAAAGAAACTTATGGTAAGTGAAATAAGCCAGGCACAGAAGAGAAATACTGCATGCCCTCACTCCTAAGTGGGAAATTAAAAAAATAAATAAATAAAAAAGAAAGATACAACAATAATACGTTGAACACTCAAACGGAGAGAACAGAACTGAGGTTACCAAGACGTGGGGAAGGGGAGAGAAAAGGGGAGAGGAGAGGGAGGGTGGTTAGTGAGAAATTGGTGAAGGTGGACAAGAAATGATTACCTTGTGTACTGTTGAATATACTAATTATCTTGATTTGAGCATCACATATTGCACACAGGTATTGACATTCACCTTGGTACCCCATAGATATGTACAACCAATTACGTTTCAATAAAAAATAAAGAAAAAAACCTTTTATTGAAGGAATAGGTAGTTAAAAATGTATATATGCACAATTTGGAGAGTATAGTATGAGTACTAACATGCAGCACACATTAAGTATTGAAGACTATTGAGGAAAACTTGATTCAAGATTCTTTGTGAAATATTATTTTCTTAAAAATTTTCATCCATCAGGTACCAAAACTTTAGTGTTCCTTAATTAGGATGTATAGTAGGTTGAATAATGCTCCCCCTCTGCCCAAACATATAAATGTCCTATATCGTGTAAATATTATGTTGTATGGCAAAATTGGACTTTGCAGATGTGATTACATGAAGGGCCTTGGGATAGGTAGATTATCTTGGATTGTCTGGATGGCCCTTATATGCAGTCACATGTATTCTTATAAGAACAGAGGGATATGTGACAGAGAAAAGAGAGAAGGCAGTGCGGCTATAGAGGCAGAGATTAGAGTGATGTGGTCACATTAATGAACTATGGTGTCATAAAACAATGCACATTCATTTTACAAAAGTAAGTGCACTGAATTACCAATGACATTTTACTTTATTCAAATAGACACTAATGACAACCAAAATCATATTAAAGTTTTTTTAAAAAAGTGTTTACAAACATTACAAAATCGAAAATGTAACTTACAGAGTGGTATTGAAAACTCATTAGAATGATATATGCCTTTGGAACAGGGCAATATTCTGCATATTGACATAAGATCCTTTTTTATACAATGATACCAGAAGCTGGAAAAGGAAAGGAACAGATATCCCTCTAAAGCCTCCCAAGGGAGTGAGGCCCTGGTGACATCTTGTTTTTGGCCAGTGACACTGATTCCAGACTTCTGGTCTCCACAACTGTGAGAAAATAAATTTCTGCTTTTTTTAAGTTACCACATTTTTGCTAGTTTTTAACAGCATTTACAGGAAATTAATGTAAAAGGTATAATGCAAAATTTATTTTTTGGACAAACTTTAGTTTTAGCAGTCATCTTATGTGCAAGTTTTAACAAAGTTATCGTAAACTGTTATTCAAAATGAAACTTACCATCAAAAGAATGTCTTTGAAAAAATGTATTTTTTTCAGAAAATTTCATTTGTGAGTCAGAATATAACTAGTAAACAAAGTGCATCAAGGCATTTGACAATATCATTTTGTTT
>NW_007737618.1:25096-28462 GCF_000696425.1 Galeopterus variegatus | reverse complement strand
AAACTGTTATTCAAAATGAAAATTACCATCAAAAGAATGTCTTTGAAAAAATGTATTTTTTTCAGAAAATTTCATTTGTGAGTCAGAATATAACTAGTAAACAAAGTGCATCAAGGCATTTGACAATATCATTTTGTTTCATCAATATTTTTTAGTTAACTGATGATTTTTTTTATCTGATGCGTTTTGTTGAACTGCCAAGGTTTTTTTTCTTAAATCCTTCAAGCATTGTGAAACTCACTGAACTATCTGATAAAAGAATAAACCTTTTAAAAATATCTCTTTTCTTTTGTCACAATACTACTGATCCTAGTTTTATTCTGAACTCTTTTGAAACTAATATCTGACAGGGAATAAAACATGTAACGTGAATCTAAATTCTAGCAAACACAGTCAGTTATTGTTTAACAACATTTATTCTTAAATAAAATACCTTGGCCTTTTATGCAAAGCAGTGATAACATTTAAAGGAATATTTGTGGAAGTTTAGAAAAGCAAGATGCTTGTAACAATCACTGAAATAGTGAAGATAGCTAGCTCCCTGTTTCTCAAGAAACTTCTCAGTGTGGTATTGCTGACTTTGGTAATGAATTTTCCCTTAAAACCATCCAGGTTCAGAAGCCTGACTCTGTTAGTTACTCCCAGTGGATTCAGTGATAGTAAAGTGACTCACATTCATTCTTCTGAGCCCTAGGGATAGTGACACTAAACAAAGACAGAAACAAAAACAAAGCAACAAAATTTGTATGTATAAATCATCACCCCGTAGGTGATGGTCTTAGAAAGTGGGGCACTTGGGAGGTGATTATGCCATATATGGAGCCCTCATGAATGGGATTAGTGCTCTTATAAAGAGGCCACGTACAGACTCTTGTCCTTTGCTTCAATCATGGACTCCCCAGACTCCAGACAATGAGAAATAAATACGTTTCTATTGTTTATAAACCACCCAGTCCACAGTATTTTGTTANCTTTTCTTTTGTCACAATACTACTGATCCTAGTTTTATTCTGAACTCTTTTGAAACTAATACCTGACAGGGAATAAAACATGTAACGTGAATCTAAATTCTAGCAAACACAGTCAGTTATTGTTTAACAACGTTTATTCTTAAATAAAATACCTTGGCCTTTTATGCAAAGCAGTGATAACATTTAAAGGAATATTTGTGGAAGTTTAGAAAAACAAGATGCTTGTAACAATCACTGAAGTAGTGAAGATAGCTAGCTCCCTGTTTCTCAAGAAACTTCTCAGTGTGGTATTGTTGACTTTGGTAATGAATTTGCCCTTAAAACCATCCAGGTTCAGAAGCCTGACTCTGTTAGTTACTCCCAGTGGATTCAGTGATAGTAAAGTGACTCACATTCATTCTTCTGAGCCCTAGGGATAGTGACACTAAACAAAGACAGAAACAAAAACAAAGCAACAAAATTTGTATGTATAAATCATCACCCCGTAGGCGATGGTCTTAGAAAGTGGGGCACTTGGGAGGTGATTATGCCATATATGGAGCCCTCATGAACGGGATTAGTGCTCTTATAAAAGAGGCCACGTACAGACTCTTGTCCTTTGCTTCAATCATGGACTCCCCAGACTCCAAACAATGAGAAATAAATACGTTTCTATTGTTTATAAACCACCCAGTCCACAGTATTTTGTTATAGAAGCTCAAATGTATTAAGACAAAAGGTAAGGAGAGGTTTTGGCTAAACCAGCCTAATGGAATTCTTGATGAAGTCAGGCCAGGGTGATCAGACATCACCTGGGAAATTGTGGAGGATGAGGAGCCAAATCAGATATGGAGGGTGATCCAGACATTGAGGGTGGAGAGGGTCTGGAGAAATTAACTTAGCAGGATTCTTGTGAAAATTGAACAATACAGAAATGAACACATAAGTACAAAAGTGAGGCATAGTTGAAAAAGAGTTCAGGGGATCCTCAGTAGAGCTTGGTCAAAAAGAAAATCTTTGTCACAGTGAAGCTCTTGCAGAGATGCATGAAATGCTAAGTTGATTGCTGTGTATTGCACTAAAAACATGGCTGTTGATTGTTTCAGTTGTGAGATAGAAGTAAATGGATTTGTGATTTAATGTTTGATGCCATTTGGCTCTGGACAGTATTTCTCTAGTAGGTGAAGAAAATCATTTAGCTAACTTTCAGTGAGACTTGATACTACCAATTCTTTCTGTGATGATTTCTGATATTTATTTATCTACATTAAAATTCATGAAAGTGTTCAATTAAAAAACATTTTAAACAACAGTGCTGAGGCTAGCATTACTTTAATCCCAAAAGGAGACAGACATTACAAGATAAGACAACTGCAGACCAAAATCTCTTATGAGCATAAATGCAAAAATCCTCAACAAAATGTTAGCAAATCAATCTAACAATACATAAAAAAGAATTATACGCTATGATCAGTGGGATTTATCCCAGGTATGTAGACTGATTCAACATTCAAAAATCCATTAATGGAATTCATCATGTCAACAGGCTAAAGAAGGAAAATCACATGATCGAATGTAGAAAAATATTTGACAAAACCCAACAATCATTCATGGTAAAAATTCTCAGTATACTACAAATAGAGCAGAAAATCCTCAACTTGATAAAGAATCTACAAAAAATCTACAGCTAACATCATACTTAATGGTGAGAAACTGCAACTCTTCCATTAACATCAGACACAAAGCAAAGATGTCCCCTATCACCATTATTTTTCAACATTGTACTGAAAGTCCTGGTTAATACAATAAGACAAGAAAAGGAAAGAGAAGGTATACAGATTGCGAAGGAAGAAATAAAACTGTCTTTGTTCACAGATGACATGATTAACCATGAACAAAATCTGAAAGAATCAACAAGAAAACCTCCTGAAATTAATAAACAATTATGGTCATGTTGCTGGATATAAGATTAATACAACTGCTCCTCAATTTATAGTGCAGTTATGTACCAATAATTCCATCATAAATGGAAAATATTGTGAATCGAAATGCACTTAATACATCTAACCTCCCAAACATTATAACTTGGTCTAGCCTGCCTTAAATGTGCTCAGAATACTTACATTAGCCTACAGTTGGGCAAAATCATGTAAAACAAAGCTTCTTTTATAGTAAAGTGCTGAATCATGGAAGAGTATTGTATGTATCATATCACTAGTCTGCAAAAGTATCAAAAATCAAAATTCAAAGTATGGTTTCTGTTGAATCCCTATATCTTTCACACCATTGTAAAGTCAAAAAATCAAAAAGTTGAACCATCGCTAGTTGGGGACCTTGTGTATACAAAAGTCAATCGCTTTCCTATATGCCAGCAATGAGGAAGTGGAATTCAAAATTTAAAATGTAATACCATTTA
>NW_007737618.1:24095-24599 GCF_000696425.1 Galeopterus variegatus | reverse complement strand
AATTGGACAACCAATGCCAAAAAAAAAAAAAAAAAGTGAATCTAGACACAAACCTTATACACCTCACAATTTTTAAAAATTAATTAATTAGGTTTTTTTTATTATAAATAGTTGATTGTACATATCTGTGGGGTAAAGAGTTAAATATCAATACCTGTGTGCAATACGTGGTGCTCAAATCAAGGTAATTAGTATATTCAACATTATAGAATGTACTCATTTTTCATGTCCCTTTACCAGGTCCGCCCTTACCCATTCTTCTCCCCCTTCCCCATCTCATCCTTCACAATATTAACTGAGAATGAATCTTAGACCTAAGTGTAAAATGCAAAACTATAAAACTCATAATGTGTTGGGTCTGCCCCGAGCCGACCCCAACAGCCCTAGCCCTTGGTGGGCGAACGAATTGCCCGGATTCCTCTTTCCCTCCGGTCCCCATTGGGAGGAGACAGGCGAAGAGAACCGTGAAGAGAGGTGAGCACAGCCGCCGGCCCCAACCAGCCC
>NW_007737618.1:20898-23956 GCF_000696425.1 Galeopterus variegatus | reverse complement strand
AGCCGACCCCAACAGCCCTAGCCCTTGGTGGGCGAACGAATTGCCCGGATTCCTCTTTCCCTCCGGTCCCCATTGGGAGGAGACAGGCGAAGAGAACCGTGAAGAGAGGTGAGCACAGCCGCCGGCCCCAACCAGCCCGTTAAAGGACACTCAGACACCGCGGGGGTTCTGTCGAGCAGTTCTGTTTATTATCACACAAGCACTTGCTTTTAAAGGCAAATGGGGAAGGGAGGTTTTTTACATCCTCCAATCATCTTAAAGTTTACAAGAGCATGCATCCTGTCTCAATGCCTAGCTATTGCAATCATGCAGTGTTCACGAGCGCAGAAGTGTGTATTTGGCTAATAAGGGCTAAGGCAAGGTTCCTGCAGACACTCCCACCCTACTTCCTCCTGGCGCCCTCTTAGGCTGCCACATTAATACGCCCTTGTGGGCCCATAATGGCACCACTTGTAATGTCACTTAAGGTGGCATTAGTTTTTAAGGCCCGACAATAATGTAACATAGTAGAAAGTTTAAATGATTTGGGGAATGGTGATGACTTTTTGGATACAACACCAAAGGCACAATCCATGAAAAAATAATTGATAACCTGGACTTTATTAAAACTAAAAATTTCTGCTTTGTGATTATCAGGAGACTAAGAAGAAAGCACAGACTTACAAAAAATATTTACAAAGACATATCTGATAAAGGACTTCCAGCAAATTAATTACTGGCTCAATAAAATAAAATTCTCAAATATTCACAATCATACTAATGATTAGCTAGATTACTATAGTTAAAAAAACAATAGTTTTGGTATTAGGGTCAGATAGACCTGAATATGAATTCTGGACCTGTATGTCCATGGACTTATTAACTATTTCTTTTAAGCTTCAGATTTCTCAATTGAAAAATGAGTTTAATAATAGTTTTTCATTTTTTTTAACTTGTAGGGTTGTTTCAAAGTTTAATTATAAAAATTGATTTATTCAACAATTGAGAGAGTAGACTCATTCAACAGGTGGTTTTTGGCAACAAATGTTTAGAGCATGTATAATACCATAGAGCTTTGTACATCAAAGTGTTCACGAAATACCATTAGTTTTTACCCAAGCTCATGAGACAGATGATAAAAGCTAGAATAAAATTTATTATATTTTAAAGAAACTATAAATGTCATGTGCATCAAAATACTCACATTTGCAAGGCTAGTGCCTTCTTGTTTTCAAACTTGGAACCTCAAATAATAATCTGAAGGTTGATTAATAAACATGAAATCAGAGCAAGGAGAGTTAATTAGATGAGTCAAATCTTTCTCATCAAATCAAAGAAGCCCAAAGCACCATCTCCATATTAGAATGGTCTTGCAAAAGGAATTTTAATTTCCTTGTCTAAGGTTTTCTCTCTTCTAGGTAACATTTAGATGTGCACTATAACATTTATTTCACTTTCTTCTTATGCCTCCATGGAACCCAGTGTTGCTTAATGTTTGGCAGTTTTTGTTTTTGTTTGTTAAATAGATGTATTACCGTATCCTACTAGCAGTTAAATCTAGCACCCAGGAGTAGATGTCCTGGGTTCTAACCCTATCCAAATCACTTCTTAAGCTCTGTGGAGGGGGGATTTTCTCTGTTTCTCAGTTATCTCATCTATAAATTGGCTATAGTCATTGAACCTGTTCATTTTTTATAAAAATATTTTGTTAAATAATGAAATGCATGTACAATGGTTAGCCTAGTACAAGTACGTGACAGGCAGTGTCTGACAGAGATGGCTGTCGTTGATGAAATGTAAATTTTAGTACATTCCTGCTAGTCCTGGGTCATTTTATTTCTTTTTGCTCATTTTTTGAATATTACTTTTAAGTTGAATTTATAGTTAACAATCGGAAGCCGTTATATTTCCAACTTTGGAGAGTTATCATATTTTAGCCTCAAAGAACTAAGACACCTGTCACAGAACTGACAATCTGTCAGTAGTTAAGAAGATTAGTAGCAATTTATTTTATTATGTGTTCTATTAAGTATTATGTATTTTACATCTGTTTCCCTACATTAGAATGTTAGTTCCACAGGCAGAAATCTTTGTCTGTTTTGTTTGTGGCTATTTCTAAGCACATAGTAGGATTCAATAGATATTTTATTGAATGAATGAATGAATGAGGAAAATGTCACAAGACCAGTTACATAGGGCGTACATATTAAAATTTATGAATGCTGCACCTAAAAAATGAGTTTTATGACCTACTAAAATACCAAAAGGTGAAGACTGATTTGATGCAATAATAGTGAAAGTTTGTCCCGGTTTCTACCATGTCTAGATATAGAAAACTAAGAACTCAGAATACTTCACTTGCTGTGTTGTATTTTTATTTGCAGAAAGAGAATAGTCACTCCTAGACCTTTTTGTAAAGTAATCATCTTTGTAAAAACTGGTTTTATTTAAATTTAGTTCAGTCTTTTAATCTGTCAAAATGCTGAGTGGCTCGAATACCAGATAAAAGAAAATGTGTGAAAGTTAGTCCTCTATATGAGCTTTAAAATAGCCACATTGAAGGTACCTATGAGAAAAGATCAAAGTCATGGAAGGAAATGGTCATTTCTGACTTAATAATTCAAAAGGACTGAGTGAATATGGATACAAGTATTTTATCTAAGAAAAAGAAATTCTAAATGATTGCCAAGTGAGATTTACTTTAAAAGAAAAGGATTATTTTCAATTTTGTTTTGCTTTATATTTGTTGAAACGTAATGACAGCAGGAGAAAAATAGCAGTGTTCTGAAATGAATAATACTGGTTTAATAATGTTATTAAGGCTTTATTCCTTGTATTGAATTAGCATTAACAGAATAAGGGATTTTAAAAATTGATTAGAAAACATGTGGAGAAATTTCTGAAAAAAACAGTGAAAGTACTTAAGTATGGTAGTGGATTTAGTATAAAATGTCCTTTAGCATTTGTTTCCTTCCAATTTTCCAGCATAATCTCTCACCACACCTTTCAAAGTCCTTCTGATAAAATTACAGTGAATGACTTGCTATTTGCAAAGCATACGTTATCTTTTAGGGTCTTT
>NW_007737618.1:16932-19727 GCF_000696425.1 Galeopterus variegatus | reverse complement strand
CTGTCAAAAATATACTTCAACACTTGTAAAGAAAAAGACTAGACACTAAAATACTGCATTAAAACTCCTTTTTTTTTTTTTTTTGCCAGGAGTAAATAGTGAAAGAGGCGTAAAGGAGGCTTTCTACCTCATCTGCTTTCAAATTTCATAAAATTTCATAAAATTTTGTGACAGAATCTACTTTTAATCCAGAAAGCTACCCCAAAGAGTCTGCAAGACAGAAAGATACACTAGAACAGGTGGAAGAGAAGGCTAATAATCAATTGAACATATTCACCACAAGGATTTTATATTTTTGTCTGATCAGCATTTAATAGAGCATTTTGGAAGTAGAAAGGAAAGAGATTAATTGGTGGGGGGAGGATATGGAGGCGGGAAGTGAATACACTCTAGAAGTTGTCCATATGAGACGCTATGAGTATTTAAAGTAGGGCATTTTGTGCAGACTTTAACACTTAGCTTACTCGATTTCAATTATGTGTGTATTTTTCCTCCCCAATAGAATGTAGAATTATCATGAAATGAAGTAGGTCTTATTAAACTTTTTGTTTTCAGAATTTAGCAGAGTGATTGGCACATAATATTCTCACCAGTTAATCAGATTGACTTGGATTTAAGATTACTCAAATAAAGTATTCACCAATACTATATCAAATATGGAATTAAGACAGCAATATTTTTGAGTGTAACAATGNTATAAAATGTCCTTTAGCATTTGTTTCCTTCCAATTTTCCAGCATAATCTCTCACCACACCTTTCAAAGTCCTTCTGATAAAATTACAGTGAATGACTTGCTATTTGCAAAGCATACGTTATCTTTTAGGGTCTTTATTTCTCTGAGTATGCTGGGTTTTTTGTCTGAAATATTAACTAAAGTGCTTCAATATCCAGGTATAGTGTGAATTCATTCATGGAAACACTTAAAGTAACCTAGACAGAATGTACCAGTCATTCCATACTATGCGACTACGTGCCAGGCTCTGTGACGTTGGCTGTGGGACTACGATGACAACGGCACAGTCTTTGCCTTTAGAAGGGTGTATTAGTCAGGCTTCACTCCAGGAATCAATAGCCCTTATATTCAGAAAGGTGCTTCATTCCAAATAAGTTATTTACGTGCCCTGTCTCCTATGAAGCACCAGCGCAATTCTCCCATCCTACTGTCGTCCTCACTGCTCGTAAACTTAATGAAGCCCAATGGCAAACCCCAGATTTCCCTCCTTGTGAACACGTTATTGTCTGCAACCAGATCCGGTACAAGAACTCTTCCAAGGGACAGTACGGGAAACAGAAAAAGTCTAGGTAGTCTATGCAAAGAACAAAATTTAATAGAGGTATTTATTATTTACAAATTCATTGGAAAGGATGGAGGAGTGGACTCTCGGCTGGTTTCTTGGAGTAATTCCCAGAACAGTGCAGAACTGACCTTCCGGGAATCTGTAACTCTGCCAGGGTCAGGAAGGTGAGGAAAGGACAGACTGGCCCTGGAACAGTTCAAACACAGTCAGTTGTAGCTCCTAATCAGAGATCAGAAATTTGGGATGGGGAAGCTATTGCAGTCCTGCTACAATTGGATCTAACCCCATGAAGATGGTGCCTGCACACAGGAGTTTGTAGTCTAATTTCTGCCTCTGTCAAAAATATACTTCAACACTTGTAAAGAAAAAGACTAGACACTAAAATACTGCATTANTATTCACCAATACTATATCAAATATGGAATTAAGACAGCAATATTTTTGAGTGTAACAATGTAATTTTTTCTTTCTTCAACAAAATCCTGGTGGAGAATAGAAAAAGAAATTATTAAATTGCACGGAATTGTTATAATTCTGCTTTAAAAGAGGATGTTAGCTAAAGTAATTACCATAAATTAGCATAATTTAATAGGGTAATATATTATATTAAATTATTTTTCTAGTGAGTGTTTGTAATATTATGTAGAGTTACTATATCTGAGATTATCTGAGTGGCTCTGTCCTGATTCATGCTCTGCCCTGTGGCAAGTAATGTGATCTCTGCTCTATTACCTAACCTGAAAATTTAAGATAATAATTTTTCTCCTTTTTTATCATGGGGAAACACTAAAAGTTAATGAACTACTCATTATATAGGGCTTAAATTTCCATTGAAATGGAAACATTTACACCTAAAAAAAATTCTTGTTACACTGTAGTTTCAATAAATATATTTAGCTAGTATGTTGAAAGTGACTGTTGCACCTGGTTCTTTTTGAAAAGAACAATCTGGTTGTTTACAAAAGGATGTTATCACCTGTCTTCATAGTGAAGAAAATAAAATGAATAGAACATACATTGCTAGGATTTTAAAAAGCACCTTTGAAAACTGACAAAATGTGAACGAAGATAGATGGTGGGAAGGTAAATGGTAATAACCCAAGATAAAAAGTAAAGTGGAAGAACAATCATATTCTCTAGAATATTTTCCCTTCTCTTGTCCTATAATAATTGATTCAAAATGTTTGTTCCACAATTTCTGTCTTCTGTGTCAACTCAAAATAATTTTGCTCAATTCATAGAAACATTCTCAATCATATTTGTAGCTACACATTTATTCTATTAATATATTATTTGATCTTTGTTATTTCTTAACTTAGACATAAGTTATTAAGGAAGAAATTAATTATGTATATTTTTTATCTTCTTACAGCTACACGTAGCATGTTACCCTACAAGTGGCGACTCTTCAGGCAGCATCAACTTTTAGACAACAGTACAAAGAACAAAGCTAAAAAAACATGTATTTTGTTTTAGTTCTTTTTTCCTTCCTCCCC
>NW_007737618.1:11913-16014 GCF_000696425.1 Galeopterus variegatus | reverse complement strand
CCCCTTCTCTGGTGCCTTCTCAGGTATCCACTAATGATCTTTCATCCCTTGCCTGGGACCTTCACAAGCAAAAAGCAGCAGGAAATATTGTAAAGTGTGCTTTAAAGGGAATCAGAAAGTTTACATTTGAATGCTATGTCCATTGATTAATATCAGTTTTACATTGTAGAAAAGTTAATATTTCTTGAGAGTTGATATCCTTACCTGTAAGGAATAACATTTGCTTTCTGATTTTTGAATAGGGAGATAATAATCTTATTATTAGTAATAGGTATCATGATTGAGCCCTCATCATATTCCTGACGCTTTATCCATACTGCTTTATTTAAATCTCGCAATAATGATATGTGCTTGGTTGTATTAATTCATTTTTGTTGCTTATAACAAAATACATGGAACTAGGTAATTTATAAGAAAATGATATTTATTTGCTTACAGTTTCTGAGGCTGGGAAGTCCAAAGTCCGTCTGGTGCTGGTGACAGTGACCCAGGAGTCTCACATTGCAAGATGGTGGAAGCAGAGAGCTCAGAGACAGAGAGAGAGATTCTCATGTGCTTTTCTTTTAAAGCCCTCAGAACCACACCCCTGACCACCATTTTTAATCCATTCACTGCTGCATGGTCCTACAATCCAATCACCTCTTCAAAGCTCCACCTTTTAATTACCATAATAGGATTTCCCATCCTCTTAACAGTCGCAATGGGGGCTGAGTTTCTAATATGTAAAACTTGAGAGACAATTCAAGCTTCAGTAGTTTTGGGGGGACATAATTCAATCCACTACAGCAGTATTATTTTTGCATACATACTGTAGATGAGAAAACTGACACTAATGATAATTGCGTTATCTCAAGTGATAGGTCTACTAGGCATTAGGCATGAGCTTTAATTTAGACTAGTTTACTCCAAAATCCATGCTTGTAGCCTCTATGTTGTATATAATAAAAACTCATTAAAGCAATATAAAAATGAGATCTTTATGAACACGATTCACAACAGCCAAAGAATCCTTTAGCTGGTTGTACACAAAATGTATATTTTCTCTTACATTTCTCCTCTATCCCTATTTAAAAAATTGTCCTGTATCTTGTTCCAAATTTAGAGATAATTTCTCTGTACCTTCTATGGTCACAAATGGCTTATCTAATGAACTAACTGATGATTAAATAAGTCGGAAATGAAATAGATCTTGCAGTACCATGTAGCACATTTTAAGTCACAGTTCTAATAAGAAAGTCCCTCCATTTTGGTGTGTCAGATCATAGAATTTCCAGGTGAAATGGAAAAGAAAAACAGCATCTTCTAATAATGCTGAGATGCTTTGAGACAAGCGTGAAGACTGGTGGTGCTACTTAAAGTATACTCCTTGGATAAACACTGAGGAAATTATATACTGACAACTACTACAACAGATGTTTGGTAAATGAAGTTCTACATAACATAGGCTCTATCATTTAGCAGCTCATAGTCAAGGGAAGAAAGAGGGAAAGAAGAAAAGAGACATTTATAGAAATTCAAGGGATGGACAGCATCAGAATGCCACAAGAGCACAATGGAGGGAGAACTTATCAGGGAAAGTTTTTGCTGAAGGCGGTATTTGAGTTAAACTTTGCTGGATAAATAGGGTTTTGCCAAGAACATTATAGGCATTCTGCACACTTGGCATATGCAAAGCCTTTGCAAGATACGTAGTACTTAGAAAAATGGACAGTTCTTGAGATGACTGCTGATGAAGGCTGCCAGTATTATTGACTTCCATTGTTTCAGCACACCTTAAAATAAGTGAATATAAGCAGAGCTAGTAGAATATAAGGTTCACAGAAGACTACATAGACCTTGTGTATTATCTTTAAAATAAAAGGGGACTTTGTTCTAATTTTAACCAATGAGTAATAGTCTCAACTTGCAGTTTAGAAAGATGACCCTACCACAAGTTTAGATGATGAAAAGGAGGATGACAAAAGGAGACACATGGTAAATTGTGTGCTAATTTATTAAGTGCTTACCATGTGTCAGGTACTTGTACTATAGCAAGTAAACTATAATGGACATTTCGTTAGATGGTCACAACATACTTTGAAATTGTGTTTCTCCCTTTTTATAGATAAGAAAACTGAGACCCCTGAAGGTTACTTAAGAGACCAATGGTCAAGTAATGGCGGGTTCAGGAATATCAATTCTCTTACACCAAAGACATTGCTCTTCTATTCTCTGACTCCTTGTAAAATCAATAATCAAGGACTTAATAAATGAATAAACTAAATCCATCACCCAAGAAATATCAAAAAAGGCAATGGATTTGAGATATATGAATAAAATGTGAATGCAACTTGGCAATTTTCCTCACAGATCGAATTGTTCAACCTCTAAAGGACCATTGTGTCAAATAAAAATAATAAGTCTATCTTCTAAAATCAGTTAGAGAACAAAATGGGATTACTTGAAAGTACTTTTATCTTGAAGATAACTTTTGAAAACCTGTGGGTTTAAAAAAAACAAATGGCTTAATACAATAAATTGTAACTGAACATAGAGAAAAACTTGAACAAAAATTGAATAGTCAGGTCAGGAATGCAGTTCATCAATCTGAAGTGCACTCTGGAAAAGATGTTAATAATGAATGGCTGAAAGTAATGGTTGTTAAGCATTTTCAAATATAAAGTATCATATAAGGTTAATAATAATGACCATCATTACAATAATACTTTTCATTTGCAAAGCACTTCTCGTATAAGGAATTCAGAGCATTATAAAGACATTAAAACATTAATGAGGGCAACATCCTGAAAATACAGTAAATGTTCAATATTTACAGTGAATAATAGAATAATCCAAACTCACATAAGATATGATAAAATCAGAAAAATGACTTCTAATTTTTTACTTTTTCCAATATGTTATAAATTTACACCATGTATTAAATAACAGGAAAATTCCTTCATAAAATATTGGCAAAAAAATCATCTAATTAAGTCTTTTTTCCTCAACTTTGTCTTTTTTTCTCTCTCAACTTTATTATGTAAAGATTCAAAAATATAGGAGAGCAAGTAAATAGGACAATACACCTCAAATAGCACCTCCTTATAAGATGAT
Source organism: Galeopterus variegatus (assembly GCF_000696425.1). Lineage (NCBI taxonomy): Eukaryota > Metazoa > Chordata > Mammalia > Dermoptera > Cynocephalidae > Galeopterus > Galeopterus variegatus. The sequence continues at coordinate 12,921 of NW_007737618.1, read as the reverse complement.
TATTAACACTTTGTCTTATTGTTATATCTCTCTGTCTATCATCTACCTTTGCTGATACATTTGAAAGTAGCTGTAGACATCAAAACCTTGCAACTTCCAATATTTTAGTACATATATCTTTTAAAAAAAGAATATTCTTTAGCAAAACCACTCTTTTATTATCATACATACAAAAATTAACAGGTGTATAATATAAAACATATTCAATTTTCTCTAAATGAGTTAATATTGACATTTAAAGTGTGAATTTAAACCAGGACCCAATCAGATTTCATTTGCTGCATACACAGTTGATTTCCCCAAAACTTTTCTTAAATATGACTGACTATTTCAGAAAAAAAAGGTGAAAAAGGCTAGACTGTCCCACATTGTGGATATGTCTTATTGTTTCTTCATGGTACCATTTAATTTGTTTCTTTATCAACTATATTTTCTCTAAAATCAATTATGTCTGAAGCTTTGATTAGAATCAGGTTAAATATTTTCATCGAGAGTACCTAAGAGTTGGAGCTATTTCCTTCATCAGTAGGTATATCTATCAGATTGCCTCACTGTGTCTGAGGCTATTTTGATCACTTGGGCACTGTATGAATATCCCAATGCCCATCCATTACATAATGTATCTATTAATGCTTTCTGTCTCAACAGGCAAGGAAATCCTTATGTTGCTACACCAATTTTCAGAAAAGGAACTAATATAACAGTCACTTACAATGGTGGCAAATGACTTTTATTTTTTTGTAACTATCACCATGAACTCAAATATTCTTGTTTATGTAATATTTTTAATTCATTGCTATTATTGTTTTTGTTTTGATGCTTAAATTTTCTCAAATGCAGCTAAAAGAAATCCCTCCTAACTGGCTCATGAGTCTTTTGACACTTCTCCATTAGTCTCTGTTTGCTTCCTTGCTTTGGCACAACAGGGTGTCCTAGGCTTACATTGCACTTTTCCTGATCTAGGCTTGAGATCAGCCATTTCTTCAATAAGGCATACAACATACAGTA
>NW_007737618.1:10515-11258 GCF_000696425.1 Galeopterus variegatus | reverse complement strand
ACTTTTCCTGATCTAGGCTTGAGATCAGCCATTTCTTCAATAAGGCATACAACATACAGTATGCATCTTTTTGTATATATAAAAAAATATAATTCAGAATTTTAACATAAGTGCTTGCTTATTTAGGCAAAAATAAAAACTATAAAGAAAAACAAAACCAAACAAAAACAAAAATAATTACCTACAAAAAATATTGGAAAATTTGATGGAAGTTGGAGGCATGGGAGCCAAACTTTTCTAAGTATATATCTTTATATAGTTTTTACTTTTGTACAATTTAAATATTTTTATATATTCAAACAATAAAATTAACTAAAGGAAATAAAAGGAAAGCAAGCCTAAAATTGAAAACAAATTGAAAGAAATAAATTTAAGTCTGTATTAAATTTGTAACATAACAGTCTTAAAATATGTCTGCAAGTTCTTTGACAGTCCTCCCCTCAAAAAGCAAAGTTTAATTACCCTCCTCTTGTATATGGGCTAGTCTTGGTGGCTTGCTTCTAACAAATAGCATATGAAGAAATAGGCTAGATTAAAAAAATGTTACAGCTTCTCTCTGGTTCTCTTCATCTAAGGACATACATTGTAGAGGCCAAAGCCATCTTGTAAGAAGTTCAGCTACTGTACTGTAAGTTATCAGGCTGTAGGAAAGTCAACAACAGATGGAGAGGCCACATGTAGGTGTCGGGCTTTAAAAACTAATGCCACCTTAAGTGACATTACAAGTGGATTAACGTGGCAGC
>NW_007737618.1:7950-10371 GCF_000696425.1 Galeopterus variegatus | reverse complement strand
AACGGAACTGCTCGACAGGACCCCCGCCATGTCTGAGTGTCCTTTAACTGGGCTGGTTGGGGCTGGTGGTGTGCTCACCTCTCTTCACGGCTCTCTTCTCCCATATCCTTCCAAAGGGGACAGGAGGGAAAGAGGAATCCTGGGCATTTGCTCACCCACCAAAAAGAACGAGGCTAGGGCTGTTCGGGTTGGCCAGTGGTGGACCCCACAGTAGGCATCTTGGCCAACAGCTGACATCAACCAGCAACCACCAGAAATGAGAGTGATCAGGCCTTCATAAAAATCTAGCATCTAACTTTTTTTTTTTTTTTTCAGCTGGCCAATACAGGGATCTGAACCCTTGACTTTGGTTTTATAACATTGCCCTCTAACCAACTGAACAACCAGCCAGCAACCCCAGCTGTCTTTTGAGCCACTTTTAGAGAACTCTGCATGAAAAAGAAACAAGTAGATTTATGAGAAAAGTAAATAATCTTTTGTTTTACTTTGTTTTAAGCTGCTGAGTTAGGGATTGTTTGTAATGCAACAATAGATTACTGAACAAACATAAAGCAGAGAAAATAATTATTTAATGTGACCTTTGAGCACAGAATTCTGTATATCTTAGGAAGGATATATTCTGAGAACAAGAACAACAAAGAAACCTTAAACTTTACTCTATAAATTAATGATGTAAAATATTAAATAAGAAATTATATTTTAATAGAAAACAAAGCTTTCATGCAAGAATAAAGATAGAAATATAAAACAATATAACACCAAAGACCTTAAAATCTATTATCTTACATTTGAATTGGACATATAAACATGAACCTGATTTTTTGTATACACACGCACAATCTTCCTAGAATTATCCACTGAGAACACCTAGCAATGACATCTCAGATGCAATGAGTACACCTGGCACCCAGAAATTATACTCTAAATATAATTTTCCTAAAACCCTATGCTTTTAAGTCACCCCAACCCACTTCAACCTATTTGTTTCTGGATATCAACAAAAGGATTGATGGTTGTTTTTTTTGTTGTTGTTGTTCTTGTATGTAAATTTTCAGTGATCCCATCATTTTGCTCCTACTCAAATCCTTGATTTCTAATTCATTCCAGGTTGGTCTGGCTTTGAACCATATCCAACTGCACTTACTCTCATTGGACTTGAACATAAAACTTATTTTTCTGGTTTGTATTCTTCATCTTTTCTAGTGCCTTTACTTGCCACTGGTTATTACATGAGACTCATATAATGTGTCCAATGATTCTAAGGTATGCAGAGTTTAGATGCACAAAAAGAGCACAGGCAAAGCAGAAGCAGATGAGGGAAAATCTGAGAGTTAAGTCAGAGGAAGTATACACATAGAAAAGCAAATTAGGAAAATTCAGAGGTAGGAGACGTTCTGTCATGTATTCATTAAAGAAGTAAGCACTGGATGTCCACTTGACGAATTGGGTCACTAGAGCTGTAACTGAGTTAGTGAAATTACTGCTGAGCCACGACAATTGTTGTTAAATCAAAAATAGCAATGACTATTGCTTTGGTTCATCATAAGAACTGACTCTGACTTTTGATATATTTTTCTTTGTTTCCTTACAATTTTGTCTTTATCTACTAATAAACTCTATTATTGGGGAAAACCTGCATATATCTTTTTTTTTCTTGCAATCTGAAGGACACCAACTAAAACAGACTCCGCAATATTTTACAGTTTTACACACTTAGCTGCTACAAGTGTCTTATTCTACCTGTCTCAGAACTGAAAACCTGATAACATTTTCCCTAACTCTGACCCTCAAGTAGAGAAGATATTATACTTTTATTTATTGATTAAATGCCTATTGAGGAACTAATTATATTTCAGCAGCTTTGCTCTTGGAGGATGTAATCTATGTCTCATACAGGAAGCAATAAAATTGTTTCAATACTACTTGTTATGTGCTATAATAGATCATGAATTTAAGCCTGTGATACCAACAATAAGGTTGAAGAGCCCTTCTACAGTGAGTTAGGAGAGAGTTTATAGAAGCTTTAACATGTATGCTTGACCTAAAGCAAATATGTAGGAAATAGATATGCTGGCAAGAAAGGAGTAAAAAAGAGATATTTTGGGGCAGAGAGATATTCAGGGTTTTGGAGTTGTGAAAGGGCATATTAATTTTTGAGAATGGTGGCAAAACCATCTAGTGCATGCAGTTCATGTAACGGAGTAACAGCACTAAAAAATACAAAGATTGCAAATTATTTCAATTTGACAGGATAATATAGCTATGCTACAAAAAGACATACCGGTTTAAGTTATTTAAATAAAAAGAGCTAGTTTGACTGTGCAGTGTTTCAAATTACTTGTTACTAAATGGCAGGCTATATATTGTGCCAAGGTATGTCATTATTTTTTCCTTTAATTAAAATCAAATTAGGTGGTTCAC
>NW_007737618.1:6413-7070 GCF_000696425.1 Galeopterus variegatus | reverse complement strand
ATATTGTGCCAAGGTATGTCATTATTTTTTCCTTTAATTAAAATCAAATTAGGTGGTTCACATTAGTAGATACAATGTTTTCATATTTATAATAAGTACTTGTATTTTGAATACTTTATCTTATGGCCTCATAGATTTAATTGATTCCAATTGACTATATTTTTATATTATTGGTTTTGATTAAAAAGCTTAAATACAGAGAAACATATTGTTAAATATGACCTTTTATCCCTTAAGCTTTTGGATAGAGATTCTAAAGAGAAGTGGGGGTTAAATATTCTCACATGCCAGAGAGAGGTCTCAGATAATTTATACAGATTATGGTCATGAGTGGCCCTAAACTGCTTTTGAGACCTATAGCCCTGCGTGACTTCCAGGTTATATAAGGGGACAAAGGATGATCATGAAGAAAGACTGTTAGTGAGAGTTTCTTCGGAGAGCATGGTTGAAACACTATGAGTTTAGGGGTGTGTAACCTTTGCTCCCAATCCCCAATCTGGTCTTTATCTCAAAGCAAGTGGGAGAAGAGGGGTTTCAAGAGAATGGCTCAGAGTATATAAAATCTGTTCCCTGGAATTCAGAGGAAGCAGACCGCTGAACTGCAACTAGACACTCAGGAAAATCTAAAGGCAGACATGGTTAGAATTTCCCCTAATA
>NW_007737618.1:5202-5907 GCF_000696425.1 Galeopterus variegatus | reverse complement strand
GAAAATAAAAAGCCTTAGCAGTTTTCTAACTGCTATATAAATTTCTATTTATATAAAGCCAGTAAACTTCAGAGAAGAAGACGTTGGTGGGCCTTGCCATACTTGTTGCCAAGAATGAAGTAATTAGGGTAGTGAGATAGTTAGACTATCCCCCCAAAAGCTCATGTGTTAGAAGGTTGACTACCATTGTAACAGTGTTAAGAGGGTTGGAAATCAGATTATGGCAATGTTGAAAGGTGGGACCTTTAATAGGTGATTGGAATGCAAGGACTGTGCCCTCCTAACTGGGTTGATCCATTCATGATGTAATGGGTTGATGTTTTAGTGGACTGTCATGGACATCATTCTGATGGCTTTGTAAGCAGAGCAAGTGAGAAAGTTAGCTCTCTCGCTCACGCCATGCTTGCCATGTGACACCCTGCACCACCACCAAGGATGCCCTCACCAGGTGTGTCCTCCGGCCTTTGGACTTCCTAGCCTCCAACTGTAAGCAATAAATTCTATTTCTTCATAAGTTACCCAGTTCCGGCTATCCTGTTATGAGCAACATAAAACTAATGTAATATCAAATGGAATGAAATAGAACTCAGAAATAGACTTATCTGTATTTAGGACACTTGATATCTGAAAGTAAATTATTGGGGAGAGGACAGAGTATTCAATAAATGGTGCTGAGAAAACTGGGCATTCACAGGAGGAAAAAAA
>NW_007737618.1:2309-3741 GCF_000696425.1 Galeopterus variegatus | reverse complement strand
AAAACTTTAAGATGTTGAATGTAATTACAATAGTAATCAAGAAAAATCTATAGAATATACAAACAAAAATGAAAAGGAATTCAAAGCATGTCACTACAAAAAAAATCAATGAAACAGAAAAAAAAGACAGTAAGAGAAGAAATGAGTGTCAAAAATATACAGAAGGCATCTAAATTGAAAAGGAAGAAGTAAAATTACCTCTATTTGCAAGTGACCCTGATCTTATATGGAGAAAACCCTTAAGATTTCCACAGAAAACTATTAGAACTAATAAACAAATTCAGCAAAGTTGCAGTATACAAAATTAATACACAGAAAACAGTTGTGTTTCTATACACTAAAAATGAACAATCTGATAAGAAAATTAAGAAACCAATTCAATTTATAATAGTTTCAAAAATAATAAAATACTTAGGAGTTAACTTAACCAGAGAGGTGAAAGACTATAACAAAAACTACAAAATATTGCCTGCTGAAAAAAATTAAAGATGATATAAATAAATAAAAAGATATCCCATGTTCATGAATTGGGAGACTTAATATTGTTAAGATGTCAATATTACTCAAAGTAATCTACAGATTCATTGCAATCCCTAACAAACCCCAATGGAATTTAGTTTTTGTAGAGATAGAAAAAGAATTCTAAAATTTGTAAAAAATCTCAAGAAGAATACAGTTGGAGGTTTTCTATGTCTCGATTTCAAAACATACTACAAAGCTACAATAATCAAAACAGTGTGACACATCCATAGAGGAAGACATATAGACCAACAGAATAGAACAGATAAGCAAAAAATATGCCCTTACATATGCAGTCAAGTTGTTTCTTTCCTCAAGGTTGCCATGACAATTCAGTGGGGAAAGGACAGTGTCTTCAACAAATAGTGCTGGGAAAACTGGGTATCCACATGCAAAAGAATGAAGGTGAATCCTATCTTACACCATATAAAAAAATGTAGATCCCCAAACTATAAAATTTCTAGAATAACCATAGGGACAAATTTTTATGACATTGGATTTGGCAATGATTTCCTGGATATGACACCAAAGACATAGGCAACAAAAGCAAAAATAGACTAATCTATTACAAATAAAAATGGACTAATCTATGTAGAGACTACAACAAACTTAATTTTTTTTCATTAAAGGTCACATTTGACAATGACAAGGCAACTTATGAAATGAGAGATAATGTTTGCAAATCATATATCTCATGAAGGATTATATCCAGAATATACAAAGTACTTCTACAACTCAGCAACAACAAAACAAAATAACTCATTTTTAAAAGGGACAAAAGAGTTGAATGGACATTTCTCAAAAGATGATATTCAAATGGCCAACAAGCATATTAAAAGATTTTCAACATCGTAATCATCAGAAAAACAAAATCAGAATCACAATGAGTTATTTTCCCACATCCATTAGAATG
>NW_007737618.1:0-738 GCF_000696425.1 Galeopterus variegatus | reverse complement strand
TAAAAACAAAGACTGACCATAGAGACCTCGTCTTATTTGAGTTACAAAAATATTTGGGGCACATCAATGTTTAACTTTTAACATCCCCCTTTATTAAAAAAAAAATCATCTCTATTTGAATGCATATACACTTGACCCTTAAAACAATATGGGAGTTAGCGGTGCCAATCTATTATTCTATAACTTTTGACTCCCCTGAACCTTAATTACTAATAACCTACTATTCCCTGAAGCCTTACTGATTACATAAACAGTCTGTTAACACATATTTTGTGGAGGCAGGGCCAGATGGCAGACGAGAGGTGTCCAGCACATGATCCTTCAACAGAAAGGAACCAGAGCAAGGAAAGGACAGCTAAATAGAGGAGAGAGCATTGGTGAGAGGGCAGGAGGATCCTGGTAAGGACCCTGTGGAGCACAAAAACTAAGCAGGGTGGTATAGACGAGTAAGAGGCTTGTGGCTTCAGCCACTGTCATGTCACCCAAACCAGAATCAGTCAGGAGGAATTCTCCCTTGCAGTAGAAAGAATGTGCTCAGCCATGAGCACTTCCTTGCAGTAACCCTCCTCCCATTCCGGACCCAACCTGTCCGCACCACCACAGTGGTTGACTGTGCTATTGTCTAGTTCCAGAGCTGTGGCCCTTCTCCCTACATGAGTTCGTCCTGCACAGTGCATCCCACAATGCAGCCCATGTTGCCTGCATGGTGTTGGACACCGACACAGCTCTAGCTGTCTA
>NW_007737617.1:41090-51344 GCF_000696425.1 Galeopterus variegatus | reverse complement strand
CGCTCAGCCAGTGAGCGGGAACCGGTCTCCACATGGGATCCGAACCCTCGGCGGGAGGGCCGCTGTGCTCCCAAACGGCGCACTCTCCAGTGCACCACCGGGCTGGCCCTCTTTTGTCTTTTTTAATTTATTTTTTCTTAATTAACCCATGATAATTGTTTATATATATGAAGTACAATGTTTTGGTACAACATTTGGGTACATTTATACAGTATGCAATGAACATATCAGTGTATTTAGCATATCCATCACCTCAAATATTTGTTACCTCTTCATGTTGGAAACATTCAAAATCAATTAGTTACTTGAAATTATGCAGTTATTTGTTGTTGACTATAATCTCCCTATATTGCTATAGAAGACTTGGTCTTATTCTTCCTATCTTTACAATTTTGTAGCTGTTGACTACCCTCTCTCCATCCCCCTGACCCCTTTGGAGTCTCTAGGAATCACTATTCTACTCTCTAGTTCTTTGAGATCAACTTTTTTAGCTTCTACATATGAGTGAGAACATGTGCTATTGCTTTTTCTGTGCTTGGATTATTTCACTTAACATGATTCTCTCTAAGCTAATCCATGTTGTTGAAAATGGCAGAATTTAAACTCTTTCAGTATTTTTCTAATGGTCACTTTACTTACTTGACTTATCAAAGTTTAATATAAATTGCTACTTTCACTACTTCTTTGACAATGAGAGAAACCCAAAATACCTTAATTCCATTTATTTTTCCCTCCAAATTATATGGTACTATTGTCATGTATTTTAATTTTATACATATTGTAAACCTCACAGAATGTTATTATGATTTTATATATTAATATTTATGTAGATTTCTTCATATATTTATTCTTTCTATTGCTTTAATTTTTTTCTGGAAATATACAATGAGCTACACATTTTTGAATGAAATGAGACTTAGAAAACTTTCAAAACATGTTTTGCTGATTTTAAAACTTTCTACACAAAACAATTGCCATATAAATTTCTCCCTCAGCTGTTTTTATTTTCATAGATCTTGTGTTTCTCTATTGATTTTTTGCCTAGATGATCTGTCCAATGTTGAGAGTGGGGTGTTCATGTCCCCTGCTATTATGGTGTTAGTGTCTATGTCATTCTTTAGATCTATTAGTTTTTCTTTACAAGTCTGGCTGCTCTTATGTTGGGTGCATAAATATTTATGATTGTTATGTCTTCTTGATGGATAGATTCTTTTATCTTTACATAGTGGCCTTCTTTATCTCTTTTTATGGTTTTTGCTTTAAAGTTTATTTTATCTGATATAAGAATAGCTACTCCAGCCTGTTTTTCATTTCTATTTGCATGGTATATCTTTTTCCATCTTTTCACTCTTAGTCTATGTGTGTCTTTACAGGTAAGGTGAGTCTCTTGAAGTCAGCATTTTGTCGGGTCCATCTTTTTAATTCAGTTGTTCAGTCTATGTCTTTTGAGTGGGGAATTTAATCCTTTCACATTTAGAGTTATGGAAAGGTGTTGAATTACTCCTAGCATTTTATTGATTTTTGTTTAGATGTCCTAAGTATCTTTTGTTACTTTCTTTCTGATTTTCTGTTCATCTTCTGTGTTTGTTGGTTTTTTGGGGTGGTAGATAAACTATCTTTTCCTCTTTATTTTTAGCATGTTTGTTTTACTGGTAGGTTTTGTTCTTTCTTGAGTATTCATGGCCATGATAGTTGTTTTTCAGGTATCAAACCCAGTACTCCCTTGAGAATTTCTTGTAAGGCTGGTCACGTGGTAGTGAATTCCTGCAGTTTTTATCTGTCTGAGAAATGTACTATTTGTCCTTCCTTTCAGAAGGATAGCCTTGCTGGGTAAAGTAGTCTTGGCTGGCAATTTTTGTCCTTTAATGTTTTGAATATATCATGTCATTCATTTCTGGCTTTTAGGGTTTTGGATGAGAAATCTGATGTTAGTCTGTTTGGGGCTCCCTTATAGGTGACTTTCTGCTTCTCTCTTGCAGCTTTTAAGATTCTCTTTGTCTTTGAGTTTTGCCAGTTTGACTATAACATGTCTTGGAGAGGACTTTTTAGGGTTGAATATGTTTGGGGATCTTTGGGCCTTTTGAATCTGAAGATTTGTGACTTTCCCTGTACTTGGGAAGTTTTTTGCTATTATTTCTGTGAATATGTTTGCAATGCCATTTCCTTTTTCCTCCCGTTCTGGAATACCCTTGATTCAGATATTCAAGTGCTTAAGGTTGTCTATTATCTCTCTTAGATTTTCTTCAATTTTTAAAATTCTTTTTTCTGGTCTGCCTGTGTTAATTCAAACAGCCTGTCTTCAAGGTCAGAAATTCTCTCTTCTGGTTGTTCTAGCCTGCTGGTTAGACTCTCTGTTGCGTTTTTTATTTCACTGAATGAATCCTTCAGCTCCAAGCTCTGAAGGATGTACAATCTCTGCTACATTCTTTTTCAGGGCATTGATTTCTTTGTACGTTTCTTCTTTCAAGTCCTGAATATTTTTTCTCCTTTCATTGTGTTGTCTAACTGAGTTTCCTTGAATCTCATTTAATTTCCTTAGAATTGTTGCTTGATTCCTTGTCAGTCATTTCATGGACTTTCTATTCTATAGGATCTAGAGCTTGAGAGTTATTATTTTCCTTTGGTGGTGATGTACTTTTTTGGTTTTTCATATTTCTTGTTTCTTTCCCTTGGTGTTTAGTCACTGTGGCAGGGGTATCATAGTCCACTTGTTCCACCCTGATGTCTGGCCTGGATCCTGAAGGGATTGCCAATTCTGGGCAGTGGGGACTAGCCTGAGCTTGGGGTCCCACAGTGCCTGCCTGTTCTGGCATGGCTGGCTTGAGGCATGTGGGCCCAGCAGCTCTTGGGCCTCTCTGGGTGGTAGGGACTAGCCTGGGCTGGGGGTCCCATAGCACCTGCCTGCTCTTGCACAGCTGATTTGGGGCATGTGGGCCCGGCAGCTCTCAGCGCTCTCTGGGTGGCAGGGTCTGGCCTGGGCTTGGGATCCTGTGATGCCTGCCTGTTCTGGCATGGCTGACTCAGGGCATGTGGGCCCAGTGGCTCTCAGACCTCTCTGGGTTGCAGGGACTGGCTTGGGCTGGAGGTCCCGTGGCTCTTGCCTGTTCAGTGTGGCTGACTTGGGGTGTGTGGGCCCACCAGCTCTCAGGCCTCTCTGGGTTCTCAAGCCTCTCTGCTGGTGGGCACTGGCCTGGGCTGGGGGTGCTGTGGTGTGCGGCTCCTGCCTTTTCCAGTGTGGCTCTCGAACCTCCTGTTGTTGCCTTTTATAGTTGCAAATTGTTTGATTTGTGGGAGAGAGCGATGCTAGGAACCGTTTAATCTGCCATCTTGACCAGAAGCCCTTTATTCAATTATTGTTAAAACAGGCAGCTACTAACATCAAGTCTTTTGCACTCTACACATAGTCAAATGAGAGGAATGCCAGAAATCCTGATTTAGCAGTGAATGGTGGATTCTATGGGGCAGAATTTCACACTACAACAAGACTGGAGCACATCTCAATTCATGCTACAGGTGAGGCTCTGTAAAGTTTGTTTTTTTTATCCAGCAAATACTTCAGCCCTGTGTCAGGTGCTTTGCTTGATACTGGGAATAAAAAGATGAATAAGACACAATCCAAGCAACCAAGACGCTCAGGATCCAATGTGGGAAGTTTTAAATCATCCACTGCAAAACATATGACGAGAAACATTCTTATCAGTCACATTCTACCAGTGTATCAGGGTCATACATAGATACAAGATATAAATTCACTCTCCTTCCTCTTTTTTTAGAAACACATGCCATTTATTTATGAGAGGGAGTGCTGTTTTATATATGTGATTGGGATGGCTGGAGAAATCACTGATAACATTACGAAAAGTATCCAAAATTGCAATGACCTCAGTACCATCACAGATCCTGGAAATAATAATCAAGGTCCAGGAATTTTCATTTTTAAAACAACCTGTGTGGTTGAAGAAACTTTGAGAAACACTGTTCTATCGATTTCCCTTCATAGCTGAGACCAGACTATGATGTAAGAGAAAATTTTGCTAAGGTCTGGACTATCTGGTATCAAATGACAATGTGAGTCACCAGCACCTTCCTATGAGTAGTGCTTTTTCAAAGGCAATACAGTTCTTCACAGTCTTTTCTCCAGGGAGGGAGAACATATAAATATTCCATACTTCTCCTGAACTAATATGATATTGCAACATCCTAGGAACAAATACTTGGGCAAAACATATACATCCTGTGAAGTTTGCACAAAGGAATTTCCATCATAGACCATAGATAAGGTTTGGAAGTCTGAGGAGTAAGGGAGGACACTCCTGGAGCACTGTTTTATTGGGCAAAGATGAAAGAGACATCTCAGTATCCAGTGATATGTCATAGATAAACATGGCCAGAAATAGCACCAGCAGTGCCTGTCTACACAGTGATAGCCATGAACAGGACTCTGCCATGTCTGGGGGTGGCGAGGAGAGGGGAGAGAAACTCTGGGCCCAGCAGAGCTGCATAGAGTGTGGAGCTGACTTAAGCTGAGTTTTCCCATGTCCTTGCCTAGAAATTTGGAATGGGACTGGATTCCAGAGTGCGCTGGCTGCTTTCTCGAACTGAGAAAATATAAACAGTAGCTTCTAATGATGGCCATTTTCTTAAAATCAGATGAAGAGGCAGAGAAAGCTTATTTAAAGTCAGACAAGGAAAATATATGTATTCCTAAGAAGCAGCAGAGAAGAAGAAATATATGTATTCCTAAGAAGAAGCAGGGGGTTTTGGGTGTTCATGTTAATGTTTATTCCTACACTTCTCTAATTGTGTACTGTGAAACACCATGAGACACTTAGAATACATTCCCCCTTTCCTTTGTGCTCATGTGATTCCTATTTCTAATACTCGTAAGCATCAGAATCCTAATTACTACTCTCATATTGATTGTGAAACTGCCAGAGAAATTATGTGATGGAATGCAGGCCGATGCCTTGTAAGAGAGAAGTTACTGACATTCTAGAAATAACTAGCTATATGAGACTAGTATAATCAGAGTCACCGGTATGCACTGACCAGTTTTTCAAGCCCCCAAGTCTGTAAGAAAGGGTTAGGGAAGAGTGGGATCTCAAAGATAGTTTATAAACTCACAACTCCAGACATATTCATATAGCATTTTGTTGAAAGAGTTAAGTTCTCACTTATTAAAAGAAGGAAGGTCTATGGCACTAAGGGTTGGGTTGAGTCTTGGACGTGGAACGCTAGTTGCTTCAGCAGAATTTCTTTAGGTCTCAGTTAAAATCCTGAGGCAAACAATAGGGCAGGGTTTCTGCATTTGGTTCTTACCACAGAATGCTGAAAACTAAGTGTTTTCAGGGGGGATAGGGCCAATGCCTGAGAAGAAAGACTGACTGTGGCTGAGTACTATCAACAAGGTGTTGTAAGTGAAAGGTGCTCACAGCAGGGAAAAGGAGGAGAGTGACCAAACATATTCAGATTGTGTGTGCATAGATGTGAGTATGGGAATGATGTCATCAGTAAGTATAGCTAACATCTATGGAAATTTCTGATGTTCAGGCTCTATTCCAAGCTCTCAAGACGTATTATCTTATTGAATCCTTATTGCAGTCTTAAAATACTATGACTCTTTCTATTTTATAGAAGAAGAAATTGGGGCACAGAGTCTGCACAACTGCTAATTGAGGAGCTGGAGTTCGAAGGCGGGAGATTTGCCTCAACAACTCACTCTTGTATCCTCTGCCTTCACAGTGCTCCTTTCTGCTATACTGAGGGTGCTTCAGAAAGTTCATGGAAAAATTCTTATTATACTTAAATCCTATTTTCCATGAACTTTTTGAAGCACCCTCGGACATGTTTGATATCTGACTGCCTTTTCCTCAGGGTGCGGGGTGCTGCATAGATTCGGGTGCTGGAGTTACAGTGTGTTGGGACATTGATGGGGCAGTAGAGATGGGAAGATGCCGGGGCTATGGGACTCCACGGCAGGGTGCACCTTGTTGGTTCAGATCCCAAAATGGTGATGTGCTGCGGCAGCCTAGGTCCCAGGGGAGGGGAGCCTCAGCATGAATTCCCTCTCTGGAATAATGCAGTCACATGGGCCCCAGGCAGCTCTCTATACTGGGCTCGAGGCCTGCAAGGGCTGTGGGGCTGTCATGTGGCTAGGTGTCCACAGTGGAAGTGTAGACTGCTGGGGATTCCCCACTCACACTCTCCCCAAAGTGAGGAGTTCTCCTGGCTCCGAGCTGAGCCGGTTGTGTGCCTCAGCTGCCTTTCCATGCTGCCATCCTGAGTTTCTGAGCCTCAGAGGTTCTCCTCACTATTTTGCTGAATTCTGGTGTTCTCTCTTAGACACTCTATTCGATGCGAGATTATTTGTTTGTTAGTTTGGACTTTCTTTGCGGCACACATGAGAGCTCAGTGCCTCTAGTCAGCCGTCTGGATCCTCTCTCCCCTCTTCTGATATTTGATATCGCATAATTTCTGAAAAATCACTGTGTCACGTGGGCCTGACAAAGCACATCTGTTAGCAAAAATATATGACCAGTATTGACCTCTGTTTTGATCACTAAACTCAGAGAAAACAGTCCTTGAAACATCACCATTAGTAGTCAAGGAACCCACAAATTTGTCTCATGCCATCTCCTCACATACAGACCACATTGCATTTATGGTGCCCCTACTCTGTGCCTGGTGAACTTGTAGTCTGTTTTTCTATTTTTGCCTTGGGCAATGCTCTCAGGATGCATGAGCCACTTTCCCTTTGCTGAATGGACCTCCTTTCAGCGCTTGCTGGCTGGGACCATCATTCAGCCTGCTGGCTCAGCAGTTTCTCTCCCTTTGTCTTCTGTGCACCCCACCTCAGTCTGTGACTTGGGGTCACTTGGCGTACCAAAGCAAGCCCCGTGGCAGGTCCACTGTTCACTCCATATGTGGACAAAGGTAGCTCAGGGAAGCTATGCTGGGTGTCTCCTTCTGCTGCCTTTGATTTACCATTGTGGTCACTATGAGAAGCCCCTGTTCCAGGGTGGTACAGAATGGTATGCAAGGGAACCTCCTAAAGTGTCAGTCAAGGAGTGGGGTTTTCCAGGCTGTCAAAACCCCACTCCCAGAGCCCAACAGGGGCAAATGAGCTATTTCTACTTCTGCGGTTCTTCCATCTTGTCCCCCGCACCCCACCTTGGCCCTTTCTCCAAGGGCTAGAAAAACAGAGGACATTTATATATTTTTCTTTCTCTGAATCATACACATCCTTTTTCTATGATAGAGTAGACCTGGACATTATAGTCTTTTGGGACATCCATTTTATACCATGAAAGAAATTCCTTTGAGTTCCCCAGTTTTACTTAATTTTTATTTTACTTTGTTTTATTTTATTTTACTGATATTATTTTTTTTTTACATTCTATGATGTTGTTGCAGAGCAGTTGGGAGGGAAGAGGAGAAGGGAAAGGGGAAGGAAATGTGGTGGAAGAAGGAGAAAGGAGGCAGGGTGGCATTGAGGCCTGTGGCACCTCCCACATTCCCACAGGAGAAACTGGGAGGCTTCCAGTGGTGGCTTGGTCATTGCCGGGCTGGGTGCAGATGTCAGGGGTGTGTGGCAAAAGCCCTCACCTCCCACCACCCCAGTTCCAGAACCTAGGGCCCTTCTTGCTGCAGCTTGGTGGTCGTCACTGGGCTGGTTGTGTGTATCAGGGGGGTGGCTGAGGCCTTTGGCCCCCCACCGCCCTGCCTTGGGAGAGCCTGGGGCACTTCCTGTGGCAGTTTGGTGGTTGTTGCTGGGCTGGTTGCTTATGTTGGGGGTATGTGACTGAGGCTCTCAGCCCCCCACTGCCCCAGCTCTGGAGAGCCCAGGGCACTTCCTGTGGTGGCTCAGTGGTTGTCACTGGGCTGGCTGTGGGTGTGGGGGGTTGTGACCAAGGCCTTTGGTCCCCCTGCCCTAGTTCAGAAGAGCCCAGGGCACTTCCTGTGGTGGCTCAGTGGTCATTGGTGTGGTGGTTGCACTTGTTGGGGGTGTGTGGCTGAGGCCCTCAGCCCCCACCCCCAGGATTGGTTGTGGGTGTTGGGGGGAATGGCTGTGGTCCCTTCCCTCCCCCATTTCTGGCTTGATAGCCCAGGGGACTTCCAGTCCTTCTAGGTGTTATAGTTGTTTTTTGGTGAAATATGACCTTTACTAGTTAATATCAAACTTTGTCTCTGGTCGTGGGTACTTTGTTTTTTCTTTCAGTTGGATTATATGCTGTTCCCTCCACTTAAACTCTGCACTGGAACTAATTTGTTGTCCTTTGCTTACTTCTAAAATGGGGGAACTTCCTGTGGAGACTAGTACTTGAGCTCTGTGGTTGAGCTAAATTGCTGCTTTGCTGCTGATTCCCTAGGGAAGGCTTTTTGTGCAGCTCAGATTTTAACAGTTGACTTTATAGGTACTTCCAGTTCTAATGAAATCTGGTGCACCTGGGTTGTGTAGAAACACTGGTCTGGGCCTGAGTGTTTTCATCAAACCGTACCCCATGAAATTCTATATTCCTGATGAGTCTCCTCTGAGTGGTCCTGCGCTGATTGGAGGTAGATCAGCTGTCCTTGCTGTGCCCCAGTGTTCTCCCGGTGGCCCGTCTCCTCCACTGCCTGTGCTCCAAACACTTCCCATGGGACGGGCTGTGTTCTGATCCCATGCAATGACTCATTGGCCTCTGAGTGGCTCCTTTTTTTCAGTGGTTGTGGCTCCTTGCTCCTATGTGGGTCCAAGGGAACCCTATTAGTGGTCTTGCTGGCCTGGGGGCCACCAAGGCCCTCTTCTCCCCTGCCACCTCCAAGCAACTTCATCTGAAAGGCACAGCTGCGGCTTCTGTCAGCTCCTGTTCCATGTGCTCAGTAGCTCCAGCCTGGAAGTGGCTGGTATTCGAAACGGTTGGAGCAGTGTTTTCTTTCTCTCATTGTAGCTTCTCCCACCTTCATGCACTCTGTAGGTCTTTCCTCCTCTTCCCTTGAGCTCTAGTGGCCTTAGCTTGGCTGTCATTGCTTTTTTATAGTTGTAAATTGGTTGATTTGTGGGAGAGAGTGACATTGGGGACCATCTATTCTGCCATCTTGACCAGAAGTCTGAGTTACCTTGTGAACCTTCTGAGTTCCTCATGAAGAGATTTGGCAAGTCCTTTTTTTTCACCCTAAGAACAATTATCTGGCTACTATAAAAGTATTGCCTTCTGCATAATATGATTTTGAATGTCAGCCTCTGAATATTATCTCCTGACTTTTTTCTTTCCTTCTGGAACAAATCGTAACTTACCCCTATGCAATAAAGTTGGCTGCTGCAGGAACCACAAGGAAAAAGGAAAATAAATTTTATTTTATTTTTTAATGCTTTTTCCCAGTCTCAGAAGCCTTGGGCCCTGCACACAGGACTTGGCTGTTAGTCTCTTAACACCTGTCAAAAAAAACTAAGGTTAGGCTTAGGATAACTTTAAGCTTTATGTATTCCTCATGCCACTGTAATGTCTCTTCACTCTTCTTCCTTTTAAATAATCAGAAGTTTTCAGAGCTCTTTGTCAAACATCTAAGTTTCCATAATGATATTTTGCTGTGAAAATCATCAGGCATCACTTTTTCTAGCATGTGCTGAATTTGCAAGCTTTACTGTGTGGCCTCCTTTCACCTGCCTATGTAACCATTTCTCTAATCTCAATATCTGGGCAAAGACTTTTTTTTTTCTTACTCGATAGGTGGTTAAAAATTGAACACATTAATTTCTGCTACTAATAGCAGAAATACTCATTCTGGAGCTGTTAAGGGGTTGGCACTGGCTGCTCTGAAACCGTAGACCGTGTTTGAGCCAGGTCCAGACTTCTGTCTCACGCTGGGCCGCCCCCTGCCTCAGGGCTGACTGCCTCCAACACTTCAGTGGTTCGATTCAGGAGCAATTCAAACCAGTGCTCTCCAGGTTCTCTGTGCTTCTTGTAAATCCTCCTTCAGGGGGCTTTTCTTGCAAGCATATTTGAGAGTAAAGGAACTTATGACCATATTCACTTCTACGTCAATTAATTACTGTAATTGATGTCCCATGCTAGTCTCAGCTGCACAGAGCCCCTGCTCTGAACTGAATTGTATCTCCCCAAATTCATATGTTGAATGTGATTGTATTGGGAGACAGAGCTTTAAAGAGATGATTAAGGCCAAATGGGGGCATATGGATGGGACCTAATCCAACATAACTGGTGTCCTTATAAGAAGAAAGAGATAACAAAAAAAAAAAAAAAAAAAAAAAAG
>NW_007737617.1:39356-40563 GCF_000696425.1 Galeopterus variegatus | reverse complement strand
AAACCAAAAAAACTGGTGTCCTTAAAAAAAAAAAAAAAAAAAAAAAAAAAAAAAAAAAAAAAAGAAGAGGGAGTGACACCAGGGACACGCAAGCAGGGATGAAAGAGCCTGTGAGGACACAGTGAGAGGGCGGGGCCATCTGCAAGAGAAGGAGAAAAGCCTCCAGAGAAACTTACCCTTCTGGCACCTTGATCTTGGACTTCCAGCCTCCAGAACTGTGAGAAGATAAATTTCTGTTGTTTACGCCCCCCAGTCTGTGGTATTCTGTTATGGCAGCCCCAGCAAATTACACAATCTCTATTCAATTTGATCCTTGGCACTTCCTGGAATTCTTTGGCTACTGACTCTCAATATACTAATCATAATCATTAACACTTAATGAACACTTTCCTGTAGTAGACACAACTCTAAACCACTTACATGCATCATCCCGTTTCATCATCATAAAATGCCTATGAGTTTAGTATAATTATTGTCAAAAGTTTACTATAATTATTTGTATAGAATGTATTATAATTAGTATTGTTATTTTTTTAACTAATAAAGACAAAAAGGCACAGAGAAGTTAACCAACTTGGGCATGGTCACCATCAGTACGAGGCAGAGCTGGGATTGGAAACCAGATGGACTGAAGCATGGTGCTGTCCTGACGAGAGGCTGCTGTTGTGGGGTGCAAGGCGAGAGGCGGGGGCCACACCTCCACTGCCCCATCTGTTTGTTCCTAGTAACACCACAACAGAGTGTGGTATGCATGTTTGAGACTTTGCAATGTTACGGTGTTTGAGAATGATTATATTTTAAACTATACACTAGATATGCCTACCCCATAGTTTGAGAGACAAGAACATAAAAAGAAACACAAAACCAAAAAACCCTTGTCACAGGTGGTACTCTCATTGGCACCATCCAGTTCCTAGATATGGTTGTCTATATTCAAGTTCATCCCTCTTTCTTAAACCCTCCATAATATAAATCTTCACTGTCCTTTAGAAAAGGTGCCCTCAGGTGCCCTACTTCCTGCTCTCAGGAACAAACCCACTTTTCCCCGACCAGTGCACATTCGGACATATGATAATCCACAGATTATTTCCCCCAAAGCGAATTATTCAAACAGGCCTAGGGATTGCATTTAAGGAGATCTTCTATAACCCAGGAGAGAACAATAGGAACGATCTGTGGTCCATGTAATGCAAAAGGGGTTTTTATA
>NW_007737617.1:7148-38232 GCF_000696425.1 Galeopterus variegatus | reverse complement strand
TTTTTTTTTAACTATATTTAAAAACTTGTATATTTTTGTGGTATACAATGTGTTGTTTCAATACAGGCATATATTGTCTCAAGATTCACTTAGAGTCGATAGCATATCCATCACCTAAACATTTGTCTTTCCTTCATAGTGATTACATTCAAGATCCTCTTTTCTAGCTATTTAGAAGAATACGATACAACATTATTAGCTATAGTCAGCTTAGAACACCAGAACTTACTCTTCCTATCTATTTATAACTTTGTATCCATTAATACACCTCTTCCTTCCCCTTCTCCCTTAGCCTCTGGTAACTATTATTTTACTCCCTACTTTTGTGAGAACCACCCAACCCAGAATTAGTAGAAGGACAGAAATAACAAAGGTCAGAGCAGAAATACATGAATTAGAGATTTTAAAAAATGCAAAAGATCAGTGAAACAGTTACTTTTTAAAAAAGATAAACAAAATTGATAAATCTTTAGCTAGACTAACTAAGAAAAAAAAGAAGACTCAAATAAATAAAATCAGAAACAGAAAAGGAGGCATTACAACTGATACCAGGGAAAAACAAAGGATCATACGAGACTATTATGAACAACTATTTGCTAACAAACTGGAAAATATAGAAGAAATGGATAAATTTCTGGACACATACAATTTACCTAGGAATCATGAAGCATAGAAAACTTAAACAAACCAATAACGAGTAATGAGATTGAAGCAGTAATAAAAAGTCTCCCAGCAATGAAAAGCTCAGGATCAGATGATGGCTTCACTGCTGAATTCTACCAAACACTTAAAGAAGAACTAATAATGATTCTTCTCAAACTCTTCCAAAAAATTGAAGAGGAGGGAATACTTCCAAACTCATTCTGCAAGGCCAGCATTACCCTCCTACCAAAACCAGAAAAGGACACACACAAAAAAGAAAACCATAGACCAATAACCCTGATGAACCACATTTTAAAGTTAAATATTCTTAACTATTCTTTTTGAGAGAAGAGAGGCAACAAGATGGTTACCTATTTTCCATCACAAATAGGAAGGATAGGTGTGGGGAGCTGCTCTTCTAGGTGCATAAAAATTTGTGACTGACGACATAATGGTTATCAGACCGTCCTACCTTGTTTATGCAACCCAAACCTTCCACGACAGTTGCTTTAAATTTATAGAACTTGACTGTACAAAGTGGAAATGGTTTTGGGTTTTAAATGGCTCCTTTGACCTAGGGTAGAACATGTTGTTTATAATAATAAGAAAAATTTGTGATCCAGAAGTCTTCCCTTCTGGCTGCATTGAAGCAGAGAAGAAACTCCATGCTGCTGCACCCTGGCTTCATAGGGAAGAGGCATACTGTTAATCAGAGAGAAGAGCTTCTCTTAAGAAATAAAGGTCAGTAGACACAGGGAGAAAAAACAGAGGTTGCAATAGTGTCACTGAGTGAAGCCCAGGAGCGTGAGCAGCACGGGGATGCTGTCACAGATGTCATAGTCACAGTATTTAAGAATTGTGCCCCTTTGCTATTAGGGTCTTCACTCTGATACTCTCTTTCAATCACTTGCTGTGGGGGAGTTAAAGAGTTGAGTTTCTGCCCTTCCCAAGATAGGGAGATGTGATATCAGGATCAGGCTTTTGGGAAAGCAAAGGGGGATTGGCAGAATCGACTCAGCATTCTTGGAAATGGTGCCTGACTCTGGACTTGGTTAGGTAATAGGTTCTCTTCTAATACTTCTGGACCAGCTCCTACAGGGATTCTCCTAGAAGAAAACTACTGTGTCTAGGAGTTTGGCATCTATAAAGGCACGTGGAGAAAATCCCTAAGCGAAGGAAAGTCTGCAGACAGGGGAAGAAACAAGCGGAGCACCTTACTCCTCAGTGGAGCTACTTCTTGGGATCTGCACAATTCTCTGAATATGCCCTGACCTTTGTTTACTCTGGGTTGTAGAAGTCCAGCTCTCTCCCTATCTCAGTGAATCAGAGCTCAGCTACTTTCCTAGCTGCTCACCCATCTGAGAGAAACCAGTCTGCTCTGAACCTGAGTCCCTGACTTCAAAGGCCATCTAGAAGAAGCTGTTCTTGATCTCCTGCCCACTCCAACACACAAGCCAAATCTAAGCCATGGTGGTAGATGACCTTTATCAGGCCACTCCTGCTGCCACCCCCCACTGCCAGGCTCTTTCCCTTCCCACACCAGAATATTACCTGTAGGCCCTGGCCCACCGCCCTCCCTGGACAGGTGACCTCTGAGAGTGGCCTTTGCTGACTAAATTATCTGAGACCCTCTGTCTGTGGAGTCTGTGTAGCTCCTGAGAATCCCAAATACCAAGTCTTCCATTATTTTAGCTCTCTTACATCCATGTGCTTTAACCTATGGAGCACAGATGAGAGAGCACTTTGGTCATTTTTGCTGGGGGAAATAGAAATACAGAATCAAGTTATGTTGTATCGCAGTGGGTCCTCCTTTTCCCAGTACAACTTTATAACAAATTTGCATGAACCTAATGTGAGTGTTGCCACTCTCATGAGCATTACACATAGGCTTTCTTGGGCAGAAGAGAATGGGCACAGCTAGGAGCTGTGACATGTAGTCTCTCTTCTCTAGCCACTTTCCCAACAGCCTGCAGTGGAAAGGGCATCTGCTATAGCTACAGCCATGGAAAACATCTCAAGAACTGCTGCTGGGGGTGGCTTGCAGGAACCTCCCACCCCTGTACTCGTCACTCCCAAACATGGTGGGCTACTGTTCAATGGGAGGCCTGGAAGCATTGGCTGGCATTCTGGGACAGAGCAGGAGGGAAAGGACTCAGGGAAAAGCCCTGTCATCTTTAGAGACTGAGACCACGGTGATGACTCAGTCAAGACAGAGCTGCAGGACAGGGCACGTGGAGAAATCTTTCAGAGGAGCCCTTCGGAAGAAGGTAGTCATTGCTATTTTGGGCCTTTCTACAATTCTCTTCTCACTAAGTTCAGCAAGCTAAGCTCCTATGCTGGGCATGTGGAGGAGGTGAACTCGTGAAAGATGGTGACTCAGATCCATATCTGACCCTCAATTCATATTCCATGCTTCTCCCACCTGGCTGACATGGTCCCTGGCCTAATAACTGAAAGGACATGGGTCAGGATCTCCCTCTGTTTTTTAACTGTGTGGACTTTTTAATTGAGTCCTCTTTCTTATGTGTAAAATAAAGACATGGGGCTATATTGCTTCTATGCCCAATCCTCTCTTTTATACGTGTGGTAAAATGGTACCTTCCGTGGTACCTTCAAGGCTGTCCAAGGCTAGAAAGTTTGGAGGGTCATTAAGAGGAAGGTAAGTGGGGCTCAGGTCAGGAGGCTGATTTGGGTGGGCCATGCAGTAGGAGGTGGAGGGTCAAGGGTTTCTGGGGTGGGGTCCAGGCAGGCAGGACAGTGTCCTGGGGTTGCTCCAGGCTGCTAGAGGGAGCTGGGCTCTGTGGCAGGGCTGAGTGTCAGGAGACCTAGTTGTCCAGGCCTGATCTCCCCGGCAGGCCTGGGAGTGAGACAGGTTGGATGTCATGGAGAAGAATCGTGGCTGTTCTGTGGTCACATGCTTCCTTTCTCCAGCCTGTGTGGAGGCTCTACTTGAGCCCCATCCTAAAGTCAGTCCAGGTCTCTTCACTGGGTCACTGGATACATGATGATTCCACTCTTCAGGACTCCTCCCTGCTGCACAGGACCTGACATTTATTGTTTGAGTTTGGCAGAAGGAGTTGAAGAGGATTGTTCTTAGCACATCAAACTTTAGTTTGGGAACTTTTCTTTTTCTTTTATTTTCTTTCACTTCCCTAGAGGGGCAAAGTGAACACAACTTTGTGCTGACTACAAAGGAGTCTACATTTGCCTCAAATCCACCACCCGGCCCTCCCTCTGCAGGGACAGGGGATGGGTACAGGTTGTGCCTCTGGGCTGGGCAGGAGCAGGACAGGGCAGGACACTATGTCCTACACCCCTGGTCTAGTAAGGAGCAGTGAGAAACGGAAAGGCCTTGGACAGCAGCCAGGGGTGAAAGGGAGACGATACAGGCTCTGTGCCCCAGGAGAGGACTCAGGGGAGGGCCAGGGAGTTCTGGAGGATCAGNCACCCGTATCCAGTCATACCACCCATGTGTTCACCAAATGTTTCTGATGATCTGATATGTGCGGGGCATGATTCTAGGTGCTGAGGAGAGAGCACTGAATGCAGTATCTGAACTCTTGGGTTCATGGAGCTTTCATGCTGTGACGGGGGAGGAACTGAATACCCACAAATGAGGAAGAGCTATAGGATCACCAAGAAGGTTAAGGACTCTGGAGAAAAAACGAGCAGGAAAGGGACAAGGAAAGTGTGGTTGGGGAGTCTCACTCCTTCATGTACATTGTGGTTAGGAAGCGCCTCACTGAGAAGGTGGCACTTATAGCAGAAAGAGACTGGCAGAAAAGTGTGGCTTCTTCTGGAGGAAGTGAGGTGGAGGCAGGAAACCAGTGGGACAATTCATTTCCAGCTGTCCCTAACTGCCCCTCCCCATGCCCTTTCCAGCAACCCATCCAAATAGGTCTTCTTTTCTCCCCATAACAGCACTGCATGTCTCTCCCACTCTCATCATTTGTGGTCTTTGTTTCTCTTGAAAAAGTGAATGGATAAAGCTGGGGGCAAGCTGAGATGGTCTTTACCTCCTCCCCCTTTCTCCTGGGTTGTTCTCTCTATCCCTTAAAGAGGGCGCTGCACTGAACAGTCAGACCACGTCTGGACTATTGGGCTGTGTTCCTGGTGCCCCCCCTCCCCCACGAGGGCTCTGTCCCACTGGAGGTGATGCTGAGGCCAGTGTCCAGGATGGTTGTGGTACCTGAAAGGGACCGAGTAACCCACTCACACATGCTTGGTGAGCTCAGCTTTTTAATATCTGAAAGGATGTCCTGTGGACGTGGAGTTAGACATGTTCCATGTAGACCAACAAATAGAAACAGCAGCTAACTGAAGAGGAGAGGAGACAGGTTCTGTCTGAATTAGTATCTGACGATACGTGTAAGAAATGCATGTCTGGGTGGGCTGGGTTCCAAGTAGCTGGAGGAATGCAAACACAGACAGGATGTACCCTCTTCTGGGAACATTGCAGAGCACGTTCAGGTGGTTTGACCTGAAATTTATGATTTTGTGATCTAGTGGGATGCCTGAGGGCAGATGATGGGAATAAATAAAGCTGGACCCTCCCCCGGGGACCTTCCCAGGAGTGGGCCCAGAATGTTTCGGTTGCTTCTGCTGGGCATGTTCACAGTGTTCTTCATGGATGAGGGTAAGGCCTGGAGAGGCAGCCAGGACGGTCGGTGAGAGACGTGCGGGGAGGACAGAGGGGTTTCCACACATGGACTTGGGGCTGCTGTAAATGATTTAAGGAGAATTTTTCTTCTTCTCTTCACAGGAGACAGAGTCCTGACATGGAAATGTATGGTTTAGTGGGTTTGTCATTTTTGGATAAATAATGCCACAATGAGAGAGGACATTCCTGAGCTCCTTACACATCGTCCCTCTACCCTCCTACGACACCTCCCTCCCCTTGCTCATGACTCTGGTGTCCCCTTTCTGCCCCCAACTTGGGAAAGGAGTGTTTGACTGCTTGGAGGATCATATCTGTCACCCAACTGAGGGAGTAAGGATCCCTGACAGGTTGGGAAGAATCACCTTCCTTTTTGGGAGGTTTGCACCCTCCTCCTCCCCAGTCTAAATGTTTACAGGTGGGAGCAGAGTTACTTTCCCTAGAGACTTTCTTTAAAGCTTTTCTCTCTTTCTTTAGGGGTTCGAATTTGCAATCTGTGTAAACACCATGATGGATACAAATGCCGTGGTGGCATGAAAACTTGCTGGAAGTATAATCTATTTTTGTATAACAGGAGTTGTGCCATAGATCACTATTACTATAGTGATCGCATCACAAGTAAGTGGGGGTTACAGAGAGACAGAAAATGTCACCAATGGTGCCCACTATCCCTGGAGTCAATGTGTGAGGAACTCTGGGGTCATGGGAGAGGGTGGGACAGTGGGATTCTCCTTACACAGAGCAGGGTGTGGGGGCTGTGTGGGACGCAGATGTCTTTTGCCTGGTCCTGGCTAAAGAGACATAGATGAGATACAGGGACAGCCATGGGGCTTATTCCAATGTACGGGAAACTGATGAGGCTCTGGAGAGAAGCCATTGCTAGGAAGATAGTGAGCCAGGCAAGATGATCACATGTGCTATTTTTCTCTTCAGAAAGATACCTGTATCGTCATACAACAATGTCTTGTAGGCCTTGTCAGGAGGGAATGTCCCAGATATTCCACGACCTTCTGAGAGAAACATATTGCTGCAGTCATTGCAACAGGTGTAATAATTTCAACACTAACTTAGATATCACAAGGCTACCCGGAGAAGTGAAAAATAAGAAAGAAGAATATGATGATGAAGGATAACTCACCTTTTTAGCCATATTTCCATATAGTTTTGGCCCTTTTTTTACTCAATGGGAGCATCATCTCACATTTTCTCAAAACCTATACCCTACTCTTTTCTTTGTTTCAGTAGATCTACCTAAGGAAGATGTCTTTCCAGGGTCCACTCTTTCATTAACAGGAAACAGTAAAGCCACAGGTCACAGAACCCCAACTCTCCCTCTGATTAGATTCCCCGTTAAGGGCATGTGTAGGGGCAGTTAGGGACAGCTGGAAATGAGTTGTCCTGCTGGTTCCCTGCCTCTGCCTCTATCAGGCCTTTGATACCTGATCCTTTTTAGCAGTCTGCACTTGCCCTTAAATTTTGATGCTAAACCTGGGCTAAGGTCAGAATTCTAAAGTCTTTTTTAAAGGGAATAAAGTATTTTTCTGGTAGAGCTTCTGGGAGAAGATCAGAAGAAAGCAGACTGGATAGAAGTAGAGGTGATAAATTATAGATTTGAGGAAAAATCTTTGTAAGGAGAATAGAAGAGGTGTTTTGGGGGGGCTGTAGGGATGGCTTTTATTAGGGCTTGTATTAGGGGTTTGAGAAAGTTAATATGGAATTAAAAAGCATCGGATAATGTGTAAGGAGCTGTCAATGCACTAGATGTGAGAGCAAAAGCACTTGCACCGTCTTTGGGACACTGTGCTGACCACAGCTGCTCCTGATCACATAGCCCTGGGCCGCTGTGACTGCAGTCGTCTCACCTGCTCTCGCACTTGCTCAGGGTTGGCCAATTCCTCTGTCTCTTGGCATGTGCTATGATTTGTACATCCCATCCAAAACCATGTTAACATTTAATTGTCAATGTAATGGCATTGGGGGTTGGGGCCTTTAAGGGGTGATTAGGTCATGAGGGCTCCATCCTCATGAATAAATTAATGCCGTTATCTCAGGAATGGCTTAGTTATCAGGGGAGTGATTTAAGAAAATGAGTTTGGCCTTATTGCTCTCTCTCTCTGTCTCACGTGCTCCCTTGCCCTTCTGCTGTGTTATGATGCAGCAGGAAGGCCCTTGCCAGATGCTTGTACCATGCTCTTGGACTTCCATAACTTTCTGTTCAATATAAATTACCCAGTCTCAATATTCTGCTACAGCAAGAGAAAATAAACTCAGACAGCTTGTGAGGGATAGTCAATTTTCAAAAATATCCAAATACCACCTTACGTTCAATGTATCCATTCATAAAATCTGAGTGTGTTTCATCTATTGGCACAGCCCAACAACAGAATATGCCAAATAGGGAAAAGAGTTTCAGATCATCGCTGTAGTTTCCTTAGCAGAGATAACAGGCCAAAATAACATGGCAAATGCAATTCCTGAATTATTATTCACTTATTTTAGATTTATGTTTTATATCATGTTTACCTTACTATATATTAGAATATACAGGCACTATTCTCTTTACCTTTTAGCTATATAACTATACACACATATAATATTGTCCCATGTTGAGTTGTATTCATCTTGATATCCAGGATTATGATTGCTTATTTGCTTCTACCATATTGCATTTACACAATAAATAAAATAAAATATTTAAAGCTATAAATTAACTTAAAATTATTTGCAATATGTGTATGATGGAATTTCCCCCAAATTGTATAATGTCAGGATAAATATTATACTTCTACATCTTGGGAAGTAAAAAATATAGTAGATTCTTCCACTCAGGACTGGATAGTCACCTTTTATGGACACAATGGAGACACTGGCAGCAAGTTCTAAAAGTAAAGTGATTTATGGGGAAATTATTGTGATGTGTGATTAGTGCCTAGGATGGTCCCAAGCAAGTCAAAATTATGTTGAAACAAACAGTAAGAGGAAGGTTTGAGTTAGAGAAGAGATGCGATGTAGGTGGTGGAGATGGGAACTGGGAGCAGGGACAGTAACAGACACTGAATGATGCGACAGATGGAGACTGACTGACACACATTAACAGCTCAGCTTGAAGGAAAGATTTATAAACCACTGTGGGAAAGGCCTCAGAGTTGCATCACAGCCAGAATGGCCCTGCAGGTCCAATCTTCCTGAACCTGTCCCTTTGTGTTTCCTGTCATGGATTTCCAGGAGATTCTGTTTCCCCTATTGCCCCATGTTACAATTATGTCCTCCCTCACCTCCATTTTCTTGGTCCAATTGGTGTCAATCTCTGTTCTTTACATTTTACAAACAAACAAACAATTAAACAAACAAGTAGAGAGAACAGTGAAGGAGGCCCGCCTGGGCAGTACACTAGTTCTAGATTCAGGTCCAGAACACTCTGCTAGCCAGAGATCCCTTGCTCAGTGCTGGACCTACAGTGGCAAAATCAACCAGTGTCAAGGGAAGACAAACTTATTGCATGAAACTATAATCCTGGAGGGTTATTAACATGAGAAAGAACAGGGGTCCATTTGTGTATATATGTCTAAAATCATAGAAATTCAATAGAAATACCTTTATCTGTTGATTAATTTTTTGAAACCACGAGTCAAACTTTTGTTATGTTTTCAAATTTTGCACAAGTCATTGCTGGATTGGAATGTCAGGAGGCTGGCTCCATACTCTCACTAATATTACAAAAGTTATATGATGTGGGTCCAACAATTTCATCTCAAGTTTTCTAGGTACAGGGCTCTAAAATAACTGCTGATGTTTTCCAAATGTGCCCTGTAAGTGTCAAACACATATCTGTGGATTGCCTAATTTGAGCTGATAAAATGCTGCCGATGGTGACAAAGAAAAACTGGAAAAACAAAAATCATTTGTAGTAGTATTTTTAGTCATTTGGGGATATGCTTAGTTGAGGTTTTAATGCATTTTTTGGGAGCAGGATAACCTTTCTATGGCCCTCAGTCAGGGGAAAGAGCCCTCAAGAAGGACATTGTGAGTGGTAACTGGGAAGAGACTGAGCCATGAAGGCTGAAGATGCCTATTTTCAAGTTCTTGGGTTGATTGTAGTTTATGAAACTCCACAAATCCTCTCATAAAAGGAACAACTAGGATAAAAAAAGGAAAGTGCCATAGACAAAATCAGAGTCCATTAGAGTGGCCTAAGCCATCAAAAATCTCAGGAATATAGAAATATGGCAGTGAAATTCCTTTCACAAAAATAAAATTCAATCCTGAGATAAGAAGTGTTAGTAAAAATAAAATTGAGCAGAGTGTAAAGATTGAGGTTATCATAGAAAGTTCAGAAGTTGGTGAGGGAGGGGACAAGAAGTGGTAAATTTTGGAAATCACTATAGAGGTTGCTACTCAGAGATGACTTTTTTATTCATTTATTTTTTTTTACTACTTTCTTTTCATGTCCTCAAGATATGAAGCTTTAAAAGCTCTTTTGGTCAGTCTCTACTCCCAACCCAGAAATATCAGAAAGTAGTGGAGAAACACATTTAATTTAAGCATATATGAACTGAAAGTACTGCAAATGAACCCTATGTTAAAATGTTGTAAGAACTGGAGGGTCTGGTGCCTGGATCTTCAGGGACTGGCCTGGCAATGGGTTGGGCCAGGTGCCTGGCTTCAGAGAAAGGTAGGTCTTCATGAAGACCTTCATGGGGCATGCTTGGTGCCTGGGTCCACAGGGGCAGGACAGGAGCGTGGTTTAATGTGGGCCAGCCAAAGGTAAACCGAAATCAGCTAAAGCTTCAAAGAACTCCTAACCCTGTGCAAATCTCTGTTTGATCCTGGAGATGAGTTCCTCAACATAGCTGCTTCAAGAAATATTGGAATTGGAAAAATCACCATCTGGCAACAATTATGGTAAGAATTACTAATGGATGCTAAAACTCCATGGTGAACATAAAGTGATAATGTGACATTCACATAGTCTCAGAGAACCTTTCCACACATTAATTATCAATTACAGAGAGAAAATGAGTGATTTTGTAGAAGATAAATCATTTTAATTGTGATCAGTTAATGTTACTAGTAGTGAGATGAAACAAAATTATATACTCTGATAGGATGCACGTCAATGAACACAGCATCTCTTCTATGATGTCCTGCCAAAGATCCATAACCTGAATCTAATCATGCAGAAACTTTGGGCAGGCCCAATTTGAGGGCCCTTCTGCAAAATACTAGCCTGTAATTGTTAAAAGTACCAAGACTGTAAAAATAAAGAAGGAAGTGTGGAACTATTCCAGATTAGAGGAGACTAAAGACTCAAGGCAACTAACTGCAATATTGCAAACCTGAGTTGAATTATTTTGCTATAAGGAATTTTACTGGGAAATTGATGAAACTCAAATGGTGCCTGTGGATTACAGTGATAGTAATGTATCCACATTTATTTTGTGATGGTTATGATTGTATTGTAGTTATGTGGAAAAATGTCCTTGTTTTTAGAAAACACGCTAAAAAATTCAGGGATAATGAGGCATTGTGTCATAAACTCATATGGTTCATAAAAAAATTCTTTGTAAAATTAAAAATAGTAGGAAGAAAAGCCCTACTTCAGTGAGACCCAAACATCAAACCAGCCTTTAAAAACCTGGGCTCCAGGACTATCCCTCTGGACTCAGACTCCAGGGTGGCACCCACAGACCAGAAGTCGATTACATGATATCACCAAAGGAGCATAATAAAACATCAGTAACTGACCCTAAAGAAATGATTTTCTATGCATTATTTGACAAAGAATTTAAAATCATTGTCTTAAACAATTGTTTAAACTCAGTGATCTACAGGATAACCACAACTAAGTTAAATCAGGAAAACAATATGTGAACAAAATGAGAAGTTCAGCAAAGAAACAAACTATGAAAAGAACCAAACAGCAATTCTGGAGCTAAAGAAAACAAAGAGATCAACAGTAGGCTTGATCAGGCCAAAGAAATAATCAGTGAGCTTGAAGTCAGTCAAAATTATCCAATCAGAGGGACAGAGAGAAAGAAGAATGAAAAAGAGTGAAGAAAGCCTACAAGACATATGGGATACCAGGAAGTGAAACAATTATGCATTTTGGGGGTTCTAGGAGAGGCACAGAAAGAGAAAGTGTAGAGAACTTGAAGAAATAGGGCTGACTGGTTATCTCAGTTGGTTAGAGTACAGTGTTATAACACCAGTGTTAAGGGTTTGGATCCCTATACTAGCCAGCTGCCAAAAAAAAATAAACAAACATAAAATAAGGATAGAAAACCTTCTAAATCTTGAAAGAAAAAGGTACATCCAGGTCATTGAAGCCCAAAGTACCACAATAGTTTAAATATAAAGATACCTTCAATGAGTACTTTAAAATCCATTACAATCAAATTTTCAGAAGTCAAAGATGAGGAGAAAATTTGAAAGTTGCCAGAGAAAAGCAACTCATCATATACAATGAACCACCCATAAGACTTTTAGTGGATTAGAAACCGAAACAATTATGCATTTTGGGGGTTCTAGGAGAGGCACAGAAAGAGAAAGTGTAGAGAACTTACTTGAAGAAATAGGGCTGACTGGTTATCTTGGTTAGAGTACAGTGTTATAACACCAGTGTTAAGGGTTTGGATCCCTATACTAGCCAGCTGCCAAAAACAAATAAACAAACATAAAATAAGGATAGAAAACTTTCTAAATCTTGAAAGAAAAAGGTACATCCAGGTCATTGAAGCCCAAAGGACCACAATAGTTTAAATATAAAGATACCTTTAATGAGTACTTAAAATCCATTACAATCAAATTTTCAGAAGTCAAAAATGAGGAGAAAATTTGAAAGTTGCCAGAGAAAAGCAACTCATCATATACAATGAACCACCCATAAAACTTTTAGTGGATTAGAAACCTTGCAGGCCAGGGGAGAGTGGGATGATACATTCAAAATGCTGAAAGAAAAAGCCCTGCCAATCTGGTTTTCGAATACTAAACCCAGCAAAGCTGTCCTAGAGTAATAAAGAAGAGATAAAGACTTGCCCAGATAAACCAAACATCACCTCTAGATCTGCCTTAAGAGAAATTCTAAAGGGAGTTCTTCAAGCTGAAACAGGAGGATGCTAACAAAACGAAAACATAAAAATATAAAAGTCACTGTAAAGGTGAGAATATAGTCAAATTCAGAATAATCTAATACTGTAATGGTGGTACATAAATCAGTTTTAACTCTAGTATAAAGGTAAAAGACAAAAGTATTAAAAATAACTATGGTTACAGTAATTTGTAAATGAATAAACAATATACAGATAAAAGATGTAAATTGTGACAGCAATAAAATAAAATTTGGGGGGAGGAGAAGTTAAAATGTAGAATTTTTGTATGCAGTTGAAGTTACTTTGATATCTGCTTAAAATAGACTGTTACAACTGTAAGATATTTTATGTAAGTCTCATTGTAACCACAAACAAAAAACCTATAGTAGATATACGAAACATAAAAAAAGGTACCAAAGCATACCACTACAAAAATTATCACATAACAAAGAAAGACAGCAAGAGAGGAAGAAAAAAAGTATCTGAAAAACTATCAGAAAACAAAGAACAAAATGACAGTAGTACATCCTTAGCTATAAATAATTACTGTATATGGAAATGTATTAAATTCTTCAATCAAAAGACAAAAGAACTTTTTATAAAGGTATAAAAAAAGATCTGACTACAAGGAACTCACTTTTTCTTCAAGGACACACATAGCTTAAACGTGAAGGAATGGAAAAGGATATTCTATATCTTAAGCCACAAAAGTAGCCTTAACAAATTTTAAAAGATTGGAATCATCAGAAGGATCTTTTCCAAACATGATATGAAATGGTAATGAATAACAGAAGGAAACTTTAAAAATTCACAAATACTTAGATATTAAATAACATGCTCTTAAACAACCAATGGGCCAAAGAAGAAATCCAAAAGTAATAAATCAAAAAATATCTTGAGACAAACAAAAATGGACACACAACATACAAAAACTTATGGCATGCAGCAAATCAGTTCTAAGATGGAGGTTTATGGCATTAAGTGCCTGCCTGAAGAAAAAAAGATCTCAAATGAACTACCTAAAACTCAAGGTTGTAGAAAAATGAGATCAAACTAAGCCCACAGTTAGCAGATGGAAGGAAATAATAAAGATTAGAGAGGAAATGAATGATATAGAGATTAGAAAAACAATAGAAGAGATCGATAAAAATAAGAGTTGGTTTTTAAGAAGGATAAACAAAATTGACACACCTTTAGCTAGACTAAGAAAAAAGGTAATATTCAAATAAATTGAATTATAATTGAAAGTAAAGACACTGATTTACATAGAATTACAAGAGACTACTATGAGTAATTATACTCCAAAAAATTAGGTAATCTAGAACAAATGGATAAATTCCTAGAAACATATAACTTACCAAGACTAAATTAAGAAGACATAAAAAAAAATGAATAGACCAATAACAAGTAAGGAAACTGCATCAATAATCAAAAACCATCTATCAAAGAAAAGCCCAAAGTCTGATGGCCTCACTGGTGAATTCTACCAAACATTTAAAAAAAGAATTAACACCAGTCAGTCTCATACTCTTTCAAAACTCGAAGATTAGGGGACACTGTCAAACTTACTTTGTAAGGCCAGCATTACCCTAGCACCGAGCCAGACAAGGACACTACAAGAAAATGAAACTATAAGCTGATATTCCTGGGCAACAAAGATGCACAAATCCTCAACAAAATACTAGCAGTCCAATTCAACAACACATTAAAAAAAAACCATGCACTATGATAAGTGGAATTTATTCCTAGAATGCAAGGATATTTCAATATATGCAAATCAATCAATGTGATATCCCACATTGACTGACTGAAGGATAAAACCATATGATCATCTCAACAGACTCAGAGCACTTGACAAAATTAAACATAGTTTTATGATAAAAACTCAACAAATTGATATCCCACATTGACTGACTGAAGGATAAAACCATATGATCATCTCAACAGACTCAGAGCTTTTGACAAAATTAAACATAGTTTTATGATAAAAACTCAACAAACTAAATATAGTAGGTATGTACCTCAACATAATGAAGGCTATATATGACAAGCCCATAGTTAACATCATATTAAATAAAACTCAACAAATTAAATATAGTAGGTATGTACCTCAACATAATGAAGGCTATATATGACAAGCCCATAGTTAACATCATATTAAATAATAAAAAGGTGAAAACTTCTAAGATCAGAAATGAGACAAAGATATCCACTCTTGTCATTTCTATTCAGTATAGTGCTGGAAGTCCTAGCCAGAGCAATTAAGCAAGAAACAGAAATAAAAGGTATCCATATTGTAAAGGAATGAAATTGTCTCTGTTTGCAAATGAAATGATTTTATATATTAAAAATCACAAAGATTTGGGAAAACTAGATATCCATATGCAAAAGAAAGAAATTTGACTCACCCCACACCAAACGAAAGAATTGACACAAAGTGCATTGAAGACTTAATGATAAGACCTGAAACTATAAAACTGCTAGAAGAAACCATACAAAAACTGACTCTTGATATTGGACCGGGGAGTGCTTTTTTTCATATGAGCCCAAAGCACAGGCAACAAAAGCAAAACTAGATAAATGGGATTACATCAAACTAAAAGCCTGTTCACAGCAAAGGAAACAATCTACACAGTAAAGAGACATCTATGGAATGGGAGAAACTATTTCCAAACCAGACATCTATCAAGGGATTAATATTCAAAATATATAAGGAACTCAAGCAACTCAATAGCACAAAAACAAATAATTCAACTTAAAAAATGCCGCCTCACACTGGATGGTATTATAAAAAACAAAAAGAAAACAAGTGTTGGTGAGGATGTGAAGAAAAGGGAACTCTCCTTTTACAGTGTTGGTGCAATGTAAATTGGTACAGCCATTATGGAAAACAACATAGAAGTTCCTGAAAAAATTAAAAATGGAACTACCACATGATCCAGCAATCCCACTTCTGGGTATATATTCAAAGGAAATAAAATTACTATCTTGAAGAGATATCTGCACTCCCATGTTCATTGCAGCTTCATTCACAATAGCCAAGATACCAAATTCATCCAGTGCCCATGGACAGATAAATTGATAAAGAAAATGTCATGTATATACACACATCCACACTCAGACACACACATATGTATATATGGAATATTATTCAGCCTTGAATAAAAGGTAATCCTTTCATTTGTGACCACATGGATGAACCT
This sequence comes from Galeopterus variegatus, assembly GCF_000696425.1. Classification (NCBI taxonomy): domain Eukaryota; kingdom Metazoa; phylum Chordata; class Mammalia; order Dermoptera; family Cynocephalidae; genus Galeopterus; species Galeopterus variegatus. The sequence continues at coordinate 22,642 of NW_007737617.1, read as the reverse complement.
GGAGGAAATTATAAGTGAGATAATGCAGGCACAGAAAGACAAATACTGCATGATCCACTTATATGTGCAATCTAAAAAAGTTGAACTTATAGGAGCAGAGAGGAGAATTGTGGTTGCCAGGGGCTCAGGGGAAGGTGTAGGGCAATAGGGAGATGTTGGTCAAAGGGTACAAAGTTTCAGTTATGCAGAATGAATGTTTTTGGAGATCAACTATTTAGCATGGTGATTATAGTTAATAATACTGTGGGATAGTTAATAATACTGTATTGTATACTTAAAATTTGTTGAAAAAGTAGATATTAAATGTGCACACACATACACATAACTATGTGGAGTAATAAATATGTTATTTAGCTTGATTATGGTAATCATCTCACAATGTATCAAAACATCACATTGTAAACCATAAACAGACACATATAAATTTGTCAATTTTGTCAAAAAAATTTGACAATTTTAGAAAAAAGAAAACAAAACAAGAAAAAAATAAAAAGAACCAAATGGATATTCAATTTGAAATTAAAAATTTATTTGATTAGCTTAAGAGTATATTTAACCCAGGAAAGGAAATGACAAATTCACCATGCAAACTTTCAATCTATTCTCTTCATGCTATTTTAATTTTCCAAAGAAACAGTAGAAAATAAACTAGAAAATAATTTCAAAGAAATATTTTAGACAGAGCTGGATAAGAAAATTTGAGAATGCTACCATATGATCAGAGAGTCTTGCCTGCCTTTCTGCGTTACACACCTAGCAGCTGTGCATGTCTTATGACACTAACCAAAGAAAGTTAAAAAAAAATCTATAGACAAATGAATTTAAAAGCAGATCAGTAAACTGTCAGAGGAGTATTGACAGAAGCACTTTTATGTAATCATTGAATAAATTTAACTGAAGAACTAATATCAAATGATCTGCGTAAGGGCGATAGATTAGTATTTTTGCCTCTAGGTGTAGATATGATAAATTTACCAAAGTTTTGGGAGAAGAGGAAGAATGTATGGCAATCAGAGTAATATTTCTCTTGGTTTCATAGATATTAACTGGGAGTTAAAGTATATGAATTTATAGTAGATGCTGGGGGAGTAGAAAGGGACAGGAAAAATGTTGACAGCTGATTTCCAAATCACTCAGAGTGGAAACTAGTAAGCAGAATCTTTGAAAAGGTAGGACTGAGAGCATTACATAAAATAATACACATCTTCTTAAATAATACTCTCCCCCAGAAAAAATTTTTAAAAAGTGTAAAAGGAAAATGGATCATAAGGTGAAAAAATACATGCACACACACAAATATAAAACAATATGACAGCACTGAGTCTAAACATATCAGCTATATTAATAAATGTAATGAGGTTTAACAATCCAATCTGAAGAAGATTTTAGGTTAGTTAACAGTGAATAATCAAATTCTACGATGATTCAAAAGACATACCCGAATCAAAAATATTGAAAAAGTGTAAAAATAAATGATGGGAAAATGCACAAGGGTATTTCAAAATTTGTGTGGAAAAATAGAATTGAAATGTAATACTTAACTTTCCATGAACTTTTTGCAGTACCTTTTTATATTAAAAGTCAGCAGGGATCATGATCTGGTAATGGAAAATGTATATTTCAGGCTGAAAAGCATCAGAAGAGACAATATACTTCACATTAATAAAGGCTCTAATCGGCAGTAAAGAAATTAATTATTCAAATTTGGGCACCCACTACCACAGCAACAGATTTCTTGGAACAGAAATTATAGGATATACAAAGAAAAAAATGTGTGCTGATCAACAGATCATGTGAGTAAATAATTAGGGAGGATATTGATGACAAAAACAGCATTATTATCAAGGTAGATTTCTGTACTTATATTAAACTCTGATCTGCAAGTATAGAGAGCACACCTTTTCAAGTGCACATGGAACATTAATAAATGTTCATATATATCAGGCCTCTGGAGGATAGAGTTGGTTTACAGCTGGACTGTAAAAGTTCCATATTTTCCTCTGGGGATGCTTGAATGTCTATCTGGTTATTGACTCTTGGCCATGATAAAAGCATATTTATAATTCACTCTTGTAAAGTCTGAAACTCAGCTGCCAATGGGAGAGGCCCCAGGCAGGCAGGAGACTGGGGCAACCACCCCCCAACCCCCGCCTCACCCATGTGGAAAGCAAGACACCAACCACCACCATGAGACCTCACACATCTTCCGCTGAGGTGGTCCACAACAGCTTTCACCACAGCTACTACTGCTGCAAGGACAGCTTGCTTCATTAGTAACTTGCATTACCACTGTGCAGGTGGCCCACCACATACTGGTCTTCACTGACAAAAGGAGAGTCATTGGAGGAGCCTGGAAAAAGAAGAAGTCCTTATCGTAGTCCACTCCAGAGTGATAGAAGAAGCAGCTAATCTAACCTATGACCAAGAATCAATGCAGAGATACCAAATATATGAAAAAATCAGAAAATAGGATGCTGCCAAAAGAATTCAGTAAATCTCAAATACCAGACCCTACAGAACAGGAAACCCTGGGAATGACTGAAAAGGAATTCTGAGTAACTATCTTAAGGAAACTCAGTGAGATAAGAGAAGACTCTGTAAGATAACACAATGAAATGAGAAAAAATATCCAGATATGAAGGAGGAAATGTACAAATATGTTAATATCTTTAAAAAGTGTATATCAGAACTCCTGGAATTGAAAGACAAATGCATCGAATTAAAAAGTACAACTGAGAGCTTAACCAGCAGATTAGAGCAAGCAGAAGAAAGAATTTCAAACTCAAAGTTGGTCTTTATGAAATAACCAGACAGACAAAAAAATGGATAAAAATTTTTTTTAAAAATGAAGATTGTCTAAGACAACCTTAAGTGCACAAACATCTGAATCATGGGTGTTCCAGAAGGGGAGGAGAAAGGCAAAGGCATTGAAAATCTATTCGCTGAAATAATAATGGAAAACTTCCTAAGTATAGGGAGAGACATAGACCTTTAGATACAGGAATCTCAAAGATCTCTGAACAGATTCAATCATAAAAGATCCTCTCCAAGACACATTGTAGTCAAACTGGCAAAGCTCAAAGACAAAGAGAATCTTAAAAACAGCAAGAGAAAAGTGTCAAGTCACTTATAAGGAAACCTTCATCAAACTAACAGCAGACTTCTCAACTGAAATGCTACAGGCAAGAAAAAAATGGGATGACATATTCAAAATACTAAAAGAAAAAACCTGCCAGCCAAGAATACTATACCAAGCAGGGCTATCCTTTAGGAAGGAGGGAGAAATAGTGTATTTTCCAGACAAAGAAAAACTGTGGAAGTTCATCACCACATGACCAGCCCTGCAAGAAATTCTCAAGGGAGTCCTGAACCTGGAATCTGAAAAACAATAATCACTACCATGAATACACAAGTAAGAACAAAACCCACTGGTAGAACAGAAGTACAAATGAGAAAGAGAAAGAAACTATATATTACCACCTCGAAAAACAACAGCAAACACTAAAGACAAACAATGAAAGGGGAAGAAAGGGACAAAAGATATTTAAAATATCCAAGTGTAAATTGATAAAATGCCAGAAGTAAGACAGTACCTTTCAATAACAACCCTAAAGATAAATGGATTAAATCCCTCACTTAAAAGACACAGACTGTCTTAATGGATTAAAAAGCTAGACCTAATTGTATGCTGTCTACAGAGACTCACCTCACCTGTAAAGATGCACACAGACTAAGAGTGTAGGGGGTGGAAAAGATATAGCATGCAAATGGAGACCAAAAATGAGCTCAAGTAGCTATTTGTATATCGGATAAAATAGACTTTAAACCACAAACCATAAAGAAGAAATAACAATTATAAATGCATATGTACTCAAAACTGGAGCACCCAGATATATAAAGCAAACACTAGTAGACCTAAAGAAAAAGATAGACCTCAATATGATGATAATAGGGGACCTGAACACCCTTCTCTCAGCATTGGACAGATCATCTAGGCAACAAATCAACAGAGAAACACAGGATTTAAACCGCACTTTAGAACAATTGGACTTGGCAGATATCTACAAAATATTTGATCCAAAACCCACAGAATATGCATTCTTCTCATCAGCACACAAAACATTCTCCAAGATAGACCATATGCAGGTCACAAATCAAGTCTCAATAACTTTAAAAAATCAAAATAATCTCAAGCATCTTTTCAGACCACAGTGGATTAAAACTAGAATCAATAACAAATGAAACTCTGGAAACTATACAAACACATGGAAATGAAACAACTTGCTCCTGAATGACCTATTGGTCAAAGAAGAAATTAAACAGGAAATCATAAAATGTTTTGAAACTAATGAAAATAATGACATATCATACCAAAACCTGTGGTACACTGCAAAAGCAGTTCTAAGGAGGAAGTTTATTTGCAATAAATGCTTACATCAAAAGAACAGAAAGATTTAAAATAAATCACCTAATGCTACACCTCAGAACTAGAAAAACAGGAACAATCCAATCCCAAAATTTACAGATGAAAGAAATAAGTAAGACCAGAGCAGAACTAAATGAAATACAGACCCCAAAAATGATACAAAAGATCAATGAAACAAAAAGTTGGTTTTTTGAGAAGATAAACAAAATAGGTAAACCATTAGCTAGGCTAACTAAAAAGAAGAGAGAAGAACAAAATAACCAAAATCAGAAGTGAAAAAGGTGACATTTTAATTGACCATGAAAATACAAAGCATCACTAGACACTATTTTAAACAACTATACACCAATGAATTTGAAAACCTGGGAGAAATGGGCTAATTTCTGGACACACACAAACTACCAAGACTGAACTAAGAAGGCACAGAAAACCTGAACAGACCAATAACAAACAATGAGATTGAAGCAGTCATCAGCAGTCTCCCAACAAAGAAAAGCCCAGGACCAGAGTGACTTTACTGCTGAATTCTACCAAACCTTTAAAGAGAAATTAATACCAGTTCTCCTCAAACTATCTCAAAAAATTGAAACAGAGGCCATTCTCCCAAACTCATTCCATGAGGCCAGCATCACCCTGATACCCAAACCAGACAAAGACACAACCAAAAAAGAAAACTACAGACTTATATCTCTGATGACACATAAATATACCAAAACCCTGATACCAAAACCCTACAAAGATACAACAACAACAAAAAAGAAAACTACAGGTCAATATCTCTCATGACACATAGACACAAAAATCCTCAACAAAATATTAGCAAACAGAATACAGCAATGCATGAAAGAAATTATATACCATGATCAAGTGGGATTCATCCCAGGGATGCAAGGATGGTTCAACATATGCAAGTCAATAAATCTGATGCATCACAGCAACAAATTCAAAGAGAAAACCCATATGATTATCTAATGGATGAAGAAAAAACATTTGAAAAATTCAACATCGCTTCATGATAAAGACTCTCAGCAAATTAGATATAGAAGAAAAATATATCAACACAATAAAAGCCATATATGACAAACCCACTGCCAATATTTTCCTGAGTGAAAAACTTTTAGCTTTTTCACTAAGAACAGGCACAAGGTCCTCTCCAAGACAGATTATAGTCAACTGGCAAAACTCAAAGACAAAGAGAGAATCCTAAAAACAGCATTACTCATAATAGCCAAAATATGAAAGCAACTTGTGTCCATCAATAAATCAATAGATAAAAAAAATGTGGTATATATACACAATGGAATCCTATTCAGCCATAAAAAAGAATAAAATCCTGTCATTTGCAACAACATGGATGAACCTGGAGGACATTATGCTGAGTGAAGTAAGTCAGGTACAAAAAACCAAATATTGCATTTTTTTTAAGACTTCACTTATATGTGAAATATAAAAAAATTGAACTCATAGAAGTAGAGAGTAGAATGGTGGTACCAGAGGTTGGGGGCAGGAGGGACAGAAAAAGGGGAGATGTTGGTTAAAGGATATAAAGTTTCAGTGAGACAGGAGAATGACTTTTGTGATATATTATTGCATAGCATAGTGATTAGAGTTAATAATAAGGTGTTGTATATTTCAAAATTGCTAAAAGAATAGATTTTTAAAATTCTCACCATAAAAAATAAGTAGGATAGGTGATGGATATGTTTATTAGCTTGCTTTAACCATCTCACAGTGTGTGTGTGTGTGTGTATATATATATATATATATAGCAAAACATCATGCTGTACTCCATAAATATATACAAATTTTATTTGTCAAAAATAAAGCAGAAATAATAATAATAACAATAATAATAATGAGAGACTTATAGTTTTAGACTCAACATGTAAAGAGCTTAGAAGTCATCATTCCTGTCCTTACAAGAAAAACCTGACCAAACTTAAACTTAGACCCATCAGAGAACTGAGCTTGCAGGACTAACCACCATCCCCAAATCTGGAGATATAGGTGAATCCAGAGAATTACAGTCAAGGTTTCAATCCCTGGACTAGGAACCACTGGAGCCATAAACTGGTAGAAACTACACAATGGTAATTTTGATGAGTTGTTGGAAGCTAGATGTAGACAAACATTAGAGTAAGAAGCTTCTGGGGCCCACAGTCTTACAAGGGTCCCAAACTTTCATAGGTTTTACCTCAAAGAAACCTACAAGGTTCTCATTGTGAAGATCTAAGAAAGATCCTTGCATACCTCTGACATGGGCAGGAGAAGTATACTGGCCTACTCACAGAGAGAAAGAATTTACCCAGGTCCTATCTTACCCGAGGAAAGGGTATTCCCAGTGGAGAAATATTTAGCTTTCTTGTGTTACCTAATGGGTGAGAAAAAGTTATTCCAGTGAAGACACACTTGGAAGGAGACAGCAGTAAGACACAAGTACATGGAAAAACTGTATTTAATCCTCAGATGTCAGGTGTCCCTGTCCACCACTAACAACTACCACACCATGTGGCTCCAGTGTAGCAGCGGGTTTGAGGTACGAAAGCTTCAAGGCACAACAGCACTCTGAGGAGTACACAGGGAAGCCCAAAGTCGAGAGAGTGGAAAAAACAGGGCAGGTTGACTCACTTAATGTCTATGAATTCTCTAAAAAATGAATAAAATAACTGACCTCATGTCACAGATGAAGACAGGGTTTTTTTGAGTTGAAGCATTTTTTATGGAGTAATAAGGCACACATCTGTCTGGTTCACTGGAATGTTATTTTTCCACTATACCACATGGTTTACAATCTAGAGAGGAATTCCCAGGATTGGAGCTCCAGGTGAGCTCTGCCCTAGAGTCATCAGGACAGTGAGGAGAGAGAAGAATCGGTAAGAAAAGGCTCTCCCCATCAAAAAACAAACAAAAAAATGGATTGCTTACTGCCTGACAGATACAACATTCACCAGCAAAAATATCACTGAGGGTCACACAAGCCTGGCAGGGTCTAAGGTTTATTTGCCACTGTCAGGGAAGCAATTTTGCTGGGGACCACCTACCTGTGTCTTGTCCTGGCAACATGTGAGACAGAGGCAGCAATCCCTAGATATAAGCCCCAGAGAGTCTGCGCTAAGAGCATCAAGCTTAGGTATCCAACAGCCTTGTCCTGGGCTCGGAAGATGATCTTGCACAATGACCTCGGCACCCAATGATTAAACGTGGGTGTGAATCCTGCACTCCACCCAACCTGTCTTTCTCCCGTAGGTTTCTTTGAACATTTTTCTAAGAATAAAAGTAACAGAAATTTTGGAAATATACCAAACTTACTAATACATAAATGGAAATCTCTGTTGTACCAATAATTGTGAGAAAAACAGTGTGATTATTTTGTCACATCTCCATCTAACATTATTTCTCTACATAAATCACAACTTCATGGTAGGCAGTATATATGTGATATTCTGAATTTTGCACTTAATATTTTATTGTGGAATTTGTCCTCTTAAATCCCTGACCCTCCTAGAATGTCAAGCAGGAGATTCAGGAGCTGGTCACCTGATAAACCTCTGTGAAAAGGCTGGTGCCCCAGGACTGACTTCTAGACTCTTCTAGACAGCTTCATCCAGCTACTTAGCCTTTCCACACCTCCCACTCTAGGAGCTTAGTGTGGGCCACCTCTCCCTCCCAGAGAGAGGAGGATGTGCAGTATACCCTGCACTTTCTTCCCCATTTCCTGTATCTGATCCTCCAGAACTTCCGAGCCCTCCTCTGAGTCCTCTCCTGGGGCCCAGAGTCTGTATTGTCTCCCTTCCACCCCTGCCTGACTTGGACAGGCCTTTGAAAGGCCTTTCCGTTCCTCGCTGCTCCTTCCTAGACCAGGAGTGTAGAACATGGTGTCCTGCCCTGTCCTGCTCCCGTCCAGCCCAAAGGCACAACTTGCACCCATCCCCTGTCCCTGCAGAGGGAGGGCCGGGTGGTGGATTTGAGGCAAATGTAGACTCCTTTGCAGTCAGCACAAAGTTGTGTTCACTTTATCCCTCTGGGGAAGTGGAAGAAAATAAAAGAAAAAAAAAATCCCAAAATAAAGTTTCCTGCACTCAGCACAATCCTCTTCAACCCCTTCCACCAAACTCAAACAATCAATGCCAGGTCCTGTGCAGCAGGGAGGAGTCCTGAAGAGTGGAGTCATCATGCGTCCAGGGACCCAGCAAGGAGACCTGGACTGACTTTAGGACGGGGCTCAAGTAGAGCCTCCACACAGGTTGGAGAAAGGAAGCATGTGACCACAGAACAGCCACGATTCTTCTCCATGACATCCAAATGTCTCACTCCCAGGCCTACCGGGGAGATCAGGCCTGGACAACTAGGTCTCCTGACACTCAGCCCTGCCTCAGAGCCCAGCTCCCTCTAGCAGCCTGGAGCAACCCCAGGACACTGTCCTGCCTGCCTGGACCCCACCCCAGAAACCCTTGACCCTCCACCTTCTCCTGTATGGCCTGCCCAAATCAGCCTCCTGACCAAGCCCCACTTACCTTCCTCTTAATGACCCTCCAAACTTTCTAGCCTTGGACAGCCTTGAAGGTACCATGGAAAGTAGCATTTTACCACATGTGTAAAAGAGAGGACTGGGCATAGAAGCAATATAGCCCCATGTCTTTATTTTACACATAAGAAAGAGGACTGAATTAAAAAGTCCACACAGTTAAAAGACAGAGGGAGATCCTGACCCATGTCCTCTTAGTTATCAGGCCAGGGACCATGTCAGTCAGGTGGGAGAAGCATGGAATATGAATTGGGGGGTCAGTAATACCACCACATTTGGGAGTGACGAGTACAGGGGTGGGAGATTCCTGCAAGTCACCCCAAAACGGCAGTTCTCAAGCTATTTTCCACGGCTTCAGCTACAGAAGATGCTCCTCACATGCCCTTCCCAGTGCAGGCTGCTGGGAGAGTGGCTGGATAAGAGGGACTGCGTGTCACAGACCATAGCTGTGCCTTCTGTCCGTTCTCTTCTGCCCTGGAAAGCTTATGTGTAAAGTCCATGAGAGTGGTAATACTGGCCTTTGCCTCATGCAAATTTGGTTTAACAGGACTTTGGGAAGAATGGGGTCTGGCATCAGCATATACGATATTTGGGATCCATTATCTCTACTTCCTTAGACCAAGTGTACCAGGCAGGCGCACACCAGGTCTACCCAAATTAAAAAGTTGTGTGATACGGCTGAGGAAAGATCACATGGTATTTTTTCCCCTGATTTTCCACAGTAGCACTGACTTCCTAGCCAGGTTATATGTCAGAAACATCAGGCAGCAGGAACCACTCTCAGAGGTCACCTGTCCAGGAGGGCAGTGAACCAGGGTCTACAGGTGATGCTCTAGCATGAGAAGAAAAGAACCTAGATGTGGGGTGGCTGCAGGAGTGGCACGATAAAGGTCAGCTCCCACCATGGCTCAGATTTGGCCTGTGTGTTGGGTGGACAGGAGATCAAGAACAGCTTCTTGAGAATGGCCTTTGATGACAGGGGCTCAAGTTCGGAGCAGACTGTCTGGTTTTCCTTGGTGGGTGAGTATTAGGAGGTTAGTGAGCTGTTAAGACTGGGAGAGACTAGGCACTGCCCTACAATTCTGGGTTGTCACAGATGGAAGAAACACCCAGAGAACACATAGAGATCCCAAGAAGCTCAAGTGCAATGTCTGGACAGGCTCTCCTGTGTCTCCTCCCCATTTCTAGAGTCTCCATCTCTTGGAGGTTTTCCAGTAACCTGCAAGATCCCTTGTGATGTTCCAAACTTCTGGGAATAGGTGGTCTTCTCTAGTAGGTTGCTGGGGTGTGGAGTTGGGGAAAGGGAAAGTGGAGAATTTAGAGCCTACAGGTACAGTGTCAGGATTCTAGGGAGACAAGCTATTCTCTACCCAAGTCCATGTAAGGCAACATTTCCCAAGCTTTAACACACTGTGAAAGGCACCTATCAATCACCCAGCTGTTTCCTGAGACACCAGATGGCGTAAACTCACAGCTCACCCTCCAGCATATGAGAAGGTCAAGAGCTCCTTCACCCATGCCACAAAGAGTTAGTGGGGGGTGGGGTAGGAACGAGGCAAGAGAGTGAAGGAGAACTTCACATGCAGAAGGAGGGAAGAGAAGGCAGTGCCCGATACCGCCTATTGATTACTTGCTTACTGGTTATCGTACTGATTACTGACATCAGGAAGTTCTCTGACGTTGCCCACAAACTGACATCAAGATTTCCACTGCTTCCCTCCAAGGGTCTCACATGCACCTGCCACGCTGCCTCAGGCAATCTCTCTGCCTGTCCTTTCTGGCTCTGCTTGACCAGCTGTGCCTTTGATCTCTCATTCCATGAAACCACTTTCCCACCCAGTCTTGATTGTGGGACAGAAGAGTCAGAGAACAGGCTAAGACTAGTTCCTTTACCTCTACATAGAGGCCACTTAAGGTCAAAAGATCCTTGTCATTTAGACCCCATACATTACATGGATTTAAAACAGAGACTTTGGGGGAGGACTTCAGTGCATCAGATAATGGAATGACATAGAAACTATTGCACTGTGTTTCACAAAAGTTGGTGCATCTGGTACAGCAACCCACCCTACTACCCCTGCACATATACCAACACTAACACAACCACCTCTCTGATTCCTGATTCACTTGGGGGATATAAGAAAATTTAATCTTCTGGCTATCTCTCTTCAAACATAGAGAACAATGTAGAAATCCCCTGTGTAGAGTGGTGGTCTTCCCAAATCAAAGTACTAGATTCAAAACTTCAGCTCAGACTTTGTGCAGCCAAACATTGACTACAAATTACACAGGATTTGTTGCTTAAAAATATAGGATCCACAGCCTCATTTTGAGGCACTTGAGCTCTGTGCATCGTTGAAAGCAGGAGGAGGAATAAGTAGGACCTAATAACATTAAGCATGTTCATGCAGATTTTATCCACATAGTTGGTGAAATTCCCAGAGATTATAATTTATTTAGAATATTTATCTCTGTATATTGATGCTTGCATTTCTCATAAGATCAAGATTCCAACTAGATCTCCCATGATTGAAGAGGCATCGCTTCACCTGGTACTGCTTGAAAGATATTCCAGGAAATAGGCTTTCAAGAGCTGAAACCACCCTTTGTTCTTTGCTGGATTTGGAGAGCTAAAGCCCATCCCAGCCTGTCCTCCTAAAACTTATCCCCAACCTGCAGCAATGTTGGTCAATTCATTGCTTTGGAAACAAAATTCTATGGATTACTGAGTACCACTGTCAAACTGCTGGGGGGACAGTCCTAAGCCTGTTCTAGGTTCATTGCCTCAATGCGTATATATTGGATTCCTGCCATCTGCTAGGTTCTGAGGGTTGTTCGAGGTGCTGGGGACACTACTTAGAACAAGAGACAAGGGAAACAATGGTGCTTTGAAGAAAGATTCAGAGACTTGGGGACATAGGAATAAAGCGAGGACCTGGGTTATGTCCATGAGAGGACCACCTGGGATAGATTTCACTTTCCTTTTCTTTCCACTGGCCTATGGAAATAGTGAAATTTACTGTGTAGTTTACATTTTTGCTCCACCTATGCAAGCCGTTCAGTAAAGTCAGATGAATTCATAAAGCCCTGAATGATGGTACTGTTGGGAATAGAGCAACTGGGCCCTCCTACATTAACTTCCTTACTGGGACCCATTTCATGGTACCCACATCATATCAGTTTACAGTAATGCTTCTAGGGCTTCTGGCTTCAAACAACATTCTACCACCTGTGTGACCTTAAGAAAGCAACTTGGTCTTCCCATGCTTCATACGACTGTACTAAGTACAATGTGGGATAATGGGAATAAATGGCTTAGATTAGCATTTGGCACAAGGAAGTGCTCATTACCTATCTAATGTTAAAACTACAATAAAATAAATTTTATTATATTGAGAAGGACAGTAGCTGGAAGAGTCCCATAGAATGACCAGTATGAAATGACCCCAGGCTCATGTTGTAAATGAGACTGCACAGTTATAGCACAGAACCAAATTAGGAGTGAAATAAGACTAATCTTCCTGTCAAATGCACTTGCAGAAGGAGCCCTTTCAAAAGGGGAATTTTCAGAAAGTGTAGAAACAGAACTTAGAGAGGAGAATTTTGAATTGCTGCTTGATGACCCACTGAAATGCAGAGGCTCGTCCTCCCTTAAAGACCAGGGGCAGCCAAGAGCAAGAGAATGACCCTGGGCCTGGCATCGGACACTGCCCGTGGTTTCAGAGGTGCTGATGCCTCAGGGTAGATGGCCAGTCTTCAACAGCCAGAGAAGGGAAACTTGATTTCATAGATAGTATTAGAGAAATCACATTTAATTTCTGACCACCTAGTGAAACAAATGCCACAATATATTTGCTTACATTCTCAGGTTAGATAAATTATTGAAAAGCAGTGTAAATAAAAATCATAAGAGCACAGCTGGGGAATTCAGGACTCACTGGAGAAGACTTCCAAGGCTTTTAACAGTAGAACAGTATTGCAGAAGCTTAAAGTTCATGAGCTGCAAGAGGCGCTCCTGGAAAATTCTTACAGTTAATATAGTTAATTTGAGAGAAGGAAGAGAGAACAAACACTATTTTGGTTCATAGGAAAAATAAGAAGGCTCTCAAGGGGACATTGTGAACCCAAACTCAGCTTTGTCAGCAGGAGCTGATGTAGACGTGGACATGCAAACAAGTTCCTGCACGCAGGTGCAGAGTCTTCTGAGACTGGGAGAAGTTGTAACAGGGAAAGGTTCATTTTATTGTTGACATGATTTTTCTCTTCTGTCTCCTGAAGTAACCAACTTGACTCTAGTACACCTTGGGTACTCTCTGGCTCATCAGTGAAACAAGATTTGGTACAGAAAAAATGAAAACCAAAGTAATGTAGTAATATACATGGGGTTGACAGTTGAAATTAGATTATGCAACATGACAGTTGTCTTGTAAGTCAGGGAATTATTTTATGAAGAAACTTTCCATTGTCTTTTATCTTTTATTTATTATAATATCAACAGCTTAACCTCTCTCATGGTGTAAGGGGATACCCTGTGAGGCTGGTACCTCTGTGACAGAGAGTGTGGGAAGAGGTGAGGTGAGAGAGAAGGGACAGCAGAATATCAGCGTCTCAGTTGCTGGTGTCCAATAAATTGAGAAAAAGGTCACCGTACTGACACTGAATTTTACTTGGATTACAAGAGGAATTTAAGCTTCTGCTGTACAACAGGGACAAGAAAGATGATACTGGAAAATCACAGGATTACCTGGGACATCTCTTATTACTCCCTTGCCCAATAGTCCTGTTCAATAGATTAAACTGTAACAGTGCAACAGAGATAAACCCACCAAGCATTCAGGTCCTGCAGGAATGAGGGCTGGGGTACGCCCTAGGTCAAGCACCCTGGCCAGAGAGTCATGGACGAAAAGTGAGATGGCCTGGACTCAGAAGTGTGGGACTCGGCTGGGACTGCTGTCTAAGGCCTCATAGCCAGTCACAGATGTGGGGTGTAGCAAATACTTTTATACTGCTTAATCTTTTCATTCATCTCCCTTGTCCCCCACAGCTTTATAGAAAGAGCCCTGAATGGTGGCTGCTTTGTGGGTTGTGGTGGTAACGTGACTGAATCGCTATCACCTCCCAAGGGTGTGCTTGTGATGGGAATCTGTGCATTCTCTGTACTGGGAATGTAAACTTTTTACCCAGAGGAAGAACAGATGGTGAGAGACAGGGAGGGTGGGGTGTGCCAGTTTCCCCCCATTGGACCCTTTCAGATCCATTCTCTTAGCTTCTCCATCATGTGATATAGGCATTATGTCACTGGGCCCCCAGAGCCTCTGGGCTCTGTGTGAGTGACCCGTGTGGAGCTTCTGCAGATCAGTAAAGGGGAGTAGCATGAGGTCACAGTGTTTTGTTTCCTGCATAGGACATGACCTCAGGTTGGCTATGCCCCTAACACAAAGTCACTGCTCAACACACCCTCTTCCCAGTTCCAGAAACATCCTCATCACCTCATTCCTTCAGTCTGGGGGTGGTAACCATTGAGCCTCCTCGTGCTCCAGGTTCCTGAACTCTCCAGTGGTTTCTTTATTCTGGCACAAACCTGAGTAAATAAAACTTGTCAAAATACTTACTGAGTTGCTGTTTCCTATTTGTACCCAAACAGTACCAGCATAGCTCTTGGGGCTTTGGCTAAAACCTTGAGACAGGCAGATGAGATAGAGCAGGCTGTGCTGCCGAAGGTGGATGCCACAAAGTACTGAATCAGGTGTTTTCAGGGGTTGCAGGACCTATGCATGAAGAGGAAGATTTGACCTGTGGGGAACACTGTATAACTGAACACTGTATAACTGTCTTCAGTCTGGTTCGTTAGAAGCGGAACCTGAGATATGAATTCTGGTCAACCATTGGCTGTGGGACACCCTTGGGGAGAGGGCAAATCTCCCAGTCACTTGCAGGTGAGGAGCTGCTCTAGGCTGGGGGCAATTCTCAGGAGAAGAGTGCAGCCATGAGTTGTTAGCAAGAGAGTAATAGTTTCCCAACAGCTGTGCTAGCAGAAGCTGACTGCTTAATCACCCTTCAATAGGAATTTAATAATGTGGAACGTAGACAGTACATTTTTGCATAACTTTTTAAGAAATAAGAACAACATCCACAAATGTGTTAAAGTTAAAACAGTGGTTGCCAAACAAGGCAGAGAATGGCTACACGGAAGGAAAGCAGGCAACTAGCCTCCACCCTCCTTGCTTGTGTCCTGCAAACCTCCTTCTAAGGGAATCAGTGCTGCCCTCAGCCCCTGTGTAGCATGTCCCATACAACATGAACTCATGGCCCCTGACTTTGCACTACAGTAGACACCTGACTCAGGTGTAGACAGATGTATAGACTAGCAACAGATCTATATGAATGAAACCTGAAGTGATGAGCTGAGCCAAGGAGGCCATTTCTCCTAGGAATTTCACCTGGCATCTCAGAAAATAAATCAATTACATGCAAAGCCAAAGCTCTAAATGTGCCATGTAATCAGGGCGATAGAAAGCAAGTCAAAGCCAGGAGTAGCATGAA
>NW_007737617.1:0-6823 GCF_000696425.1 Galeopterus variegatus | reverse complement strand
CCCCTGACTTTGCACTACAGTAGACACCTGACTCAGGTGTAGACAGATGTATAGACTAGCAGCAGATCTATATGAATGAAACCTGAAATGATGAGCTGAGCCAAGGAGGCCATTTCTCCTAGGAATTTCACCTGGCATCTCAGAAAATAAATCAATTACATGCAAAGCCAAAGCTCTAAATGTGCCATGTAATCAGGGCGATAGAAAGCAAGTCAAAGCCAGGAGTAGCATGAATGTATATATTATATGGGGATAGGAAATTCATAAAATAGAGGTGGTATTAGTAGAAAAATAAGAAGCAGAGTGAAAAAAGAAAACTGTTGATTCTACTCAAAGAAATATTGTTTGAAGTTGGGTCATTGAAACCAAGGTTCAGAAATTTTTTAAGATTTTAAGCTCATTCATTTTTAATGAACTTTTAAAAATTCACTTATTTTTTTGTTTTATCATTACACAATTTAAACCTTTTTTGTGGCCCTTTACCAATTTCTCCCTAGCTCCTACTCCCCCTCCTCCCCCTTTCTCATCTCCGGTGGCTTTGGTTTGTTTTTAATAAACATTCTTATTTTAGAACTGTTTTTTATTAATTTTTATTTTTTTCATTTTTTCCCTTGAAATAAAATTTATTTATTTTACAAATTTATTTGTTTTTTTATTTATTGAGAATATTCATGAGATACAAAGCGAATTGTCATCCCTCCTGCCCATGATGTGAAGGGCAGATTCATACTGGGGGCATACCCATTACCAGAAATTACTTTTGTACCCCTTGTTCCCACCCAATTATCCCCCAACCTCCTTCCCCTTCCCCCTCTCTCCCCCGCTCCACTTTGTAGCCCTAGGAATGTTCTCTCCCTCTGTTGGATCACAGCACTACTGTGGTCTTTCTTTCCTTCCTTCCTCTCTCTCTCAGCTCCCACATATGAGTGAGCACACGCGGTATTTATCTCTCTGTGCTTTGCTTATTTCACTCAAACTGAGTTTTTCCAGGTTCATCATGTTGTTGCAAATGGGAGTATTTCATTCTTTTTTATGGCAGAGTAGTATTCCATAGTGTATATATACCACAGTTTCCTTATGCAATCATCTGTTGATGGACATTTAGGTTGGTTCCATATCTTGGCTATTGTAAACAGAGGTGTGACGAACATGGGAGTGCAGGTATTTCTTTGGCATGATGATTTCCATTCCTCTGGATATATACCCAGAAGGGGGATTGCTGGATCATATGGTAGCTCCATCTGTAGTTGCCTGAGAAAACTCCATATTGTTTTCCATAACAGCTCTGCTAATTTACAGTCCCACCGACAGTGCAGAAGAGTTCCCCTTTCTCTGCATTCTCACCAGCATTTGTTATTCTTGGTCTTTTTAATAATGGCCAGTCTAACTGGGGTGAGATGATATTTCAATGTGGTTTTGATTTGCATTTCTCTGATGACTAGTGATGCTGAGCATTTTTTCATGTACCTGTTGGCCATTTGTATGTCTTCCTTTGAAAAGTGTCTATTCATCTCCTTTGCCCATTTTTTAATTGGATTATTTGTTTTTTTAGTGTATAGTTGTTTGATTTCTTTGTATATTCTGGATATTAATCACTTGTTTGATGTATAGTTTGCAAATATTTTCTCCCATTCTGTAAGTTGTCTTTCTGCTCTGTTGATTGTTTCCTTCACCATGCAGAAACTTTTTAGTTTGATATAAACCCATTTATTTATTTTTTCTTTTGGTGCTTGTTGCCACCAGCCCTAAACAACCACTACTTTTCTTTCTGTCTCTACATATTTTTCCAATTTGTATTTTCATATGAATGAGATTATATAAAGTCTTTGCCCAGTCCTATTACCTGGAGTGTTTCCCCTATACTTTTCTTTAGTAATTTTATGGTTTCAAGTCTTATATTTAAGTCTTTAATCCATTTTGAGTTGATTTTGGTATATGGTGAGAGTTACAGGTCCAGTTTCATTTTCCTCCATATGGATGTCCAACTTTCCCAGTACCATTTATTGAAGAGACAGTCTATTCTCCAATGTATGTTCTTGCTGCCCTTGTGAAAGATTACCTGGCTGTAAGTATGAGGGTTGATTCCCAGGTTTTCTGTTCTCTTCCACTGATCCAAGTGTCTATTTTTATTCCAGTACCATGCTGTTTTGGTTACAGTAGCTTTGTAATATAATTTGTAGTCAGGTAGTGTTATGCTTCTGGCTTTTTTTTTTTTTTTTTTTTTTTTTTGCTCAGGATTGCTTTGGCTAATCTGGGTCTTTTGCTGTTCCATATGAATTTTTGGTTTTTTTTTTTTTTTTTAGGATTGTTTTGGCTAATTTGGGGTTTTTTTTGTTCCATATGAATTTTTGGTTTTTTTTTTTTTTTTTTTTTTGCTTAGGATTGCTTTGGCTAATCTGGGTCTTTTGCTGTTCCATATGAATGTTTGGATTGCTTTCTATTTCTGTGAAGAATGTCATTGTCATTTTGATGGGTATTGCATTGAATCTGTAGATTGCTTTGGGTAGAATGGACATTTTCATGATGTTAATTCTTTCTATCCAAGAGCATGGTATGTATTTTCACATTTTTGTGTCCTCTTTAATTTCTTTCAGTAGTGTTTTTTAGGTCTCATTGTAGAGATCTTTCACCTCCTTGGTTAAATTGATACTTAAGTGTTTTATTTTTTGGCAACTATTGCAAATGGGCTTATTTTCTTGATTTCTTTTTCTGCTAGTTTGTTATTGGAGATTAAAAATGCCATAGATTTTGGGGTGTTGATTTTGTATCCTGCAACGTAACTGAAATTGTTAATCAGCTGCAAGAATTTTTTTGTAGAGTCTATACGTTTTTCTCTATATAAGATCATGTCATTAGCAAATAAGTACAGTTTGACTTTTCAAATATCCTTCTAGCACTATTTTTCTTGCATCTCAAACAATTTGATATTTTAATTTAATTTAGTACAAAATACTTTGAAATTTTTCTTGAGGCTTCTTTCTTGACCTATATGTTATTTAGAAAGGTTTTGCTTAATTTTCAGTATTTGAGGATTTTCCAGCTATTTTTCTGTTATTGATTTACAATCTAATTCCATTGTGATATGAGAACAACATACTTTATATAATTGATATCTTATAAATCTGTTTAGGTACATTTAATGGCCCAGAATGTTACCTATCTTGGTGAATGTGTCATGGAAGCTTGAGAAGAATGTGTATTCTGCTTTTGTTGGATGGAGTATTTATAAACACTAATTAGATCAAATTGATAGCACTGTTCAGGTCAACCATATTCTTACCAATTTTCTTATTTTAAACAGCTTTGCTAAGATGCAATTCACACACAATTTTCCCATTTAAAGTATACAACTCAATGGTTTTTATATTCACAAATATGTGTATTCATGACTACAGTCAATTTTAGAAATTTTTAATCACCTCAAAGAGAAATTCCATACCCTTTAGCTAACACTCCCTCACTTTCTCATTCTCCAGGCCCCCAGCCCTAGGCAACCACTAATTTTCTTTCCATCTCTATAGATTTTTCTAATTTGGACCTTCATATGAATGGAATTATATAGTATGTGGTCTTTTGCGACTGGTTTCTTTCACTTAGCGTAATATATTCAAGGTTTATCCTTGTGGTAGGAGGTGTCAGTACTTCATTCCTTTGATGACTGAATAATATTCAATTGTATGGATATACTACATTTGCTTTATCCATTCATTCATTCATGGACATTTGAGTTGTTTTCACTTTCATCTATTTCAAATAATGCTGCTGTAAATATTTGTGTGCAAATTTCATTGTGGACATATGTTTTCATTACTATTGTTTATATATCTCAGAGTGGAATTGCTAGATGATATGGTACCTCTGTTTAATTTCTTCATGTACTGTCAGGCTGTACTCCAAAGTGGCTGTACCATGTCGCATTCCTACCAGCAGTGGTGCATGAGGGTTTTGATTTTTCCACATTCTTGCCAACACTGAATATTATCTGACTTTTGGACTCTAGCCATCTCAGTGCCTGTGAAATGGTATCTCATTATGGTTCTGATTTGTATTTTCTTAAGGAGCACTGATGTTGAACATCTTTTTATATGCTTGTTGGCCATCTCTATATCATTGAAGAAATGTATATTCAAATTCTTGGTCTATTTTTTACATGGGTTTTTGTTTTTGTTGATAAGTTGTAAGATTTATTTACATATACTGGAGACTAAACACTCTTCAGATATATAATTTGCAAATGTTTACTACCATTCTGTTGGTTTTCTTTTCACTTTCTTTATGGTGTTCTGTGAGACACAAAAGTTTTCATTATGATGATGTCCAATTTATCTATTTTTTTTCCTTTGTTGTTAGATCTTTGAGTAATATCTAAGAATTCCTTGCTAAATCCAAGGTCATGAAAGTTTATCTGTATGTTTTCTTCCAAGAGTTTTATGTTCTTTGCTCTTACATTTAGGTCTTTGGATGTTTTGAATTAATTTTTTAATATGGTGGGAGGTAGGAGTCCAACTTTACTCTTTTGCTTGTAGCTATCCATTAGTCTCAGCACTATTTGTCGAAAAGAGTGTTATTTGCCATTTAATGGTCTTGATACCTTTGTTGAAAGTCAGTTGACCTTGGATGTACGGGTTTGTTTCTGAACACTTAATTCTATTCTGTTGATCTGTATGTCTATCCTTATGCCAGTACCACATTGTCTCTATTACAACAGCTTTGCAGTCAGATTTTAAATTGAGAAGTGTGAGTTCTCTAACTTGGCTCTTTTTCTTCAAGATTGTTTTCTTCAAGATATATGAGTCTCTTGCATTTTCATGTGAATTTTAGGATTAGCTTGTCAATTTTGAAAGAAAAGAACATTTGATTTTGAAAGAGATTGCACTGAATTTGTAGATCAATTTGGGAGCATTGCCATCTTAACAATATTAAGTCTCCTGATCTACAAATATGGCCTTTCTTTCATTTGTATATTTAAATCTCTTAAAATTTCTTTCAATGTTTCATAGTTTTCAGTGTACAAATCTTGTATTTTTTGTTAAATTTATTCCTAGGTATTTTATTCTTTTTTGGTGTTGCTGTAAATGAAATAAATTATTTTTATTTCATTTTCAGATTGTTTATTGCTACCATAAAAATATATATTTGCTTTTAGTTTCTTAATCATGTATCCTACAAACTTGTTGAACTTGTTTATTAGTGCTAATGAATTTTAGTGCATAACATTTTCTGTACAGAAGATTATTTTATCTGCAAATAGAGATAAATTTACTTATTGTCTATTCTGGATGCATTTTATTTGTTTCACTTGTCTAATTGTTCCAGCTAGATTTCTTCCAGTACATTGTTGAATAAAAGTGGTGAGAACAGGAATATTTGTTTTGTTCCTGATGTTAGGTAAAAAGTACTTAGTCTTTCATGTTACGTGTGGTTGTTGTGGAATTTTCATAGATGCCCTTTATCAGGTTGAGTATATTTATATGGTTTTTGTCCTTTACCCTGTTAATATGATGTATTACTTTGATTTTTTTATGTTAAATTAACCTTGAATTCCTGGGATAAATTCAACTTTGTCACGGTACAGAATTCTTTTAAAATGTTTTTGAATGCCATTTGCTTGTAATTTATTGGGGATTTTTGCGTATGTATTCAGAAGATATATCGATGTGTAGTAGTTTGGTTTTTCTTTTCCTTGTGAAATGTTTTTCTAATTTTTATATCAGGATAATACTAATCTTATAGAATGCGTTAAAGAATGTTCTCTCCTCTTTGGTTTTTGGAAGAATTTTTGTGAAGCATTGGTATTTCTTATAAAGTTATTGTATTTGGTATTATTTTTAATGAGTTTGTTGTTTAGTGTCTAGTAGTTTATTAACCACCCTTAAAGCTTTTGAGTATTCTGAATTGGTCTGCACACTTTTTTTACTAGTGAGTTTTATACCTTCACATTTTTTTTTTTTGTTTACACTTCAACATCTTTCAGATTGAAGAACTCCCTTTAGCATTTGTTATAAGGCAGATCCAGTGCTGATGAATTTTGTTACCTTTTGTTTGTCTAGGATAGTCTGTATTTCTACTTCATATTTCACAATCAGAACTCTGGATACAGAATTTTTGGTCAACAGTCTTTTCCTTCATCACTTTGAATATATCATCTAACTCTCTCCTGGCTCTGTGTGCTGCGCCATGCAGACCCAAAAAGCAGCGGGGAACTGTTCAAAGTAATCCTTCCTCTTGACTGCCATGACTTCTCACATGTTCTTGGACTCAGCAGATCTCTCCTCTTCTTCCCCCAAGTTCTAGTGGGCTCAGGATGGCAGTATTGTGCTTTAACTGTTGCTGTTTGATTTCTTGTGTGTGGGGGGGTGATGTTGGAGATCATCCATCATCTAAGGTGGTCAGCCATCTTAGTGGTATCACAGTACCAGAAATGTTAATATGTGTGTTTTCCTTTTCACTCAGTTCAGTGTAGTTCATTATTTTTCTTGATACTTTCTGTTTCTTTCACAGATTATTTAGAAGTGTATAGTTAAGTTTCTAAGTACATGTAGGTGTTTCTTTTGTCTTTCTGTTATTGATTTCTAGTTTGCTTCTGTTGTGGTCAGAAAACATACTCTGTATGATTTTTGTTCCTTTAAATTTGTTGAGGTTTGTTTTATGGCTTATGATATGGTGTGTGTTCAGTGGGCAGTTAAAAAGAATGTCTATTCTATTATTGTTGAATGGAGTATTCTATAGATGTCAATTAGATAATGTTTTTTTTTTTGTTTGTTTTTTTTTTTTGTCAATATACACTGTATATGATTATTATGGCCCGTCACCGACACCTCCC
>NW_007737616.1:50836-52188 GCF_000696425.1 Galeopterus variegatus | reverse complement strand
ATCCGAACCCACGGCGGGAGCGCTGCTGCACTCCCAGCGCCACACTCTCCCAAGTGCGCCATGGGCTCGGCCCAAGATTCTCATATTAAATAAATGCCTCTTTATATTTTTATTTCATCTCATCCTTAAAAATGTCTATTTACTGAATAGTGTATAAATAAATAATATGTAAAAAAAAGTTTGGGGGCCGGCCTGTGGCTCACTCAGGAGAGTGCGGTGCTGATAACACCAAGGCCACAGGTTCGGATCCCATATAGGGATGGCCAGTTAGCTCACTGGGTGAGTGTGGTGCTGACAACACCAAGGGTTAAGATCCCCTTACCAGTCATTATTTAAAAAAATCAAAAATCTTTTGGAGAACACTCTTAAAGTTGTAGACTTCGATTCAGTACATTTTGTTCATATTTTGAGAATGCTGTGAGGCAAACTTCCTTTTTCAAAAGGAATAAACTGAAATGCATAGCTAGACATAAATTATTAAATTACTGCATTTGGGCTGCTAACCTTTATAATACTGTATTCATTATACATTAAAAGTTACCATCCAGTTCTATGGATAAGCTAAAATAATATATAATTTTGCAAATTGTAAAAATAATTATGGAAAATATGAAAATGACATGAAAATTTAAAAAAGGAAAAATACCACAAGACAACCCAGCCATTGTTATCCTTTTTTTTTTCCCTTTTTGTCTTTTTTCGTGACCGGCAACGGATCGCAACCCTCAGTGTCGCGCCCGTACCGGACGGGGACCGGCAATGGGATTGCAACCCTTGGCGCTGCGCCCGCACCTCGCTCAGCCAGTGAGCGGCCGATCTGTATGTGGGATCCGAACCCNGCGCACTATCCAGTGCGCCACCGGGCCGGCCCTCATGTACTATCTTTACACAAATAAAATCGTATATGTAGATAAATCCCCTGTATTTAAAATACATAAATTCATAAATATACATTTTAATGATTGCTTAATAGTCTATTTTCACATATATGCGCTCACAAACATTGGACGAAAATAACTGATACGCAGAAGAATTGTGATGCTGATGACATTTCTAGTCAATCCATACTAGGTGGTTTTATGAGACAAGCCTTTCTTTAACATGCTACTTAGAAAGACATAAAAATCTATAGTAGTAGGCTGGTAGTAATTAGATGTGTGCACTTCTGTTGGGTGAAGATCTTATTTTACATCTGTATTTTTGTTTCTGTGATATATAGAATATGATGTATGCATACACAAGCATACACACACACCAAAGAGAGATTCTTTAGGGTCTATTAGATCAGAGACATGTATCAAAGGAAACTCTTTCCAGGAGGTCTGAAGGCACAATGAATGTAACAATGGAGT
>NW_007737616.1:48079-49352 GCF_000696425.1 Galeopterus variegatus | reverse complement strand
AACCCGGGGCCTTGGTGTTATCAGCACCGCAGTCTCCCGAGTGAGCCACGGGCCGGCCCATAGTGACATAATCTTACCCCAACAAAAAATTTAAGTTTCTTGAACAAGCATGACTAAAAAAGTTTTTTTTTTTTAATCTACTAAGAATAAAATTCACTGATGAGACATGACAAAAATTTTTATTCTTTACAATTTCTTTCAAATACAATTTTAGGGCCGGCCCGTGGCTCACTCGGGAGAGTGCGGGGCTGAAAACACCAAGGCCACGGGGTCGGATCCCATATAGGGATGGCCGGTTAGCTCACTGGCTGAGCGTGGTGCTGACAACACCAAGACAAGGGTTAAGATCCCCTTACCGGTCATCTTTTAAAAAAAAAAAACAAAAAAACAAATACAATTTTAGGGCCGGCCCGTGGCTGACTCGGGAGAGTGCGGTGCTGATAACACCCAGGCCCCAGGTTCGGATCCCATATAGGGATAGCCAGTTAGCTCATCGGGTGAGCATGGTGCTGACAACACCAAGTCAAGGGTTAAGATCCCCTTACTGGTCATCTTTTTTTTAAAAAAAAAAACAAATACAATTTTAGTAAGTTGCTCTACAGAGTTTGGTGATGATCATGGTGACATTAATGTGACAGCTTCCAGTACCAGCCAGCTGTGTCATAATTCCCTATTCTAGTATTCTCAGAAGGATCCTATCCATGATGTATGCAGTAACTATCCTCTACAATTTCTAACATATCCAATGTTTGTACAGTCCAACCATATCCGAAATTTTCGAATTTATAATGTTCAACAAATGAGAAATACTATTAGAAAATCTTTAAAATTGTAGTTAACTCTCACTAGAATGTGACTGAATATAACAAAAGGGGCGAAAGTAAAAGGTGTTCACGTTGCATGATTCTTTTGTTAATTGCATCAGGAATGTTTTCTAAAACTATTTTAAAAATAGACTCAGGATGATAAGAATATCACAGTAATAGTTGGCACTTTTAACTGCATATCAGTTTAAATTCGCTAGCAAAAAAAAAAAAATTTAAATAGGGCTGGCTGGTTAGCTCAGTTGGTCAGAGCACAGTGTTATAACATCAATTTCAGGGGGCTTGGATCCCCAAACCAGCCAGCTACCAAAACAACAACAACAACAACAACAACAACAACAACAACAAAAAAGGTATAAATGTAAAATAGTACAGACTTGGAGCACTATTTCTAACTTAAAAGTGCTTATCTAACCAACTCAATGTAGAATGTTTATCACACATGGACT
>NW_007737616.1:46228-46921 GCF_000696425.1 Galeopterus variegatus | reverse complement strand
TTTACATATCAATCAGTAACCTGTCTGTCTTTGAGCCAGCAGCCTTGCTGCATTACAATTCCTTATCTTACAATAGAGACTATACAGCCTGGGGAAAATTTCCTGTCCTCTGCAAGGTCAATATTTGAAACTGCAAGGCTTTGGAAAACCAGGCCCTGTGAAGTACATTTGCTTTATGCATACTCTACATCTCCCCCAGTTTTATTTATTTAAAATAAAAAGCAAAAGCTATAGATCAGGTTTTCACAGTTAAGACAAAAGCATTTATTTATTTTTTTAAAAAAAGATGACTGGTAAGGGGATCTTAACCCTTGACTTGGTGTTGTCAGCACCACGCTCAGCCAGTGAGCAAACTGGCCATCCGTATATGGGATCTGAACCCGGGGCCTTGGCGTTATCAGCATCGCACTCTCCTGAGTGAGCCACAGGCTGGCCCAAGACAAAAGCATTTAAAGCAAAGTTGGTATCATTTAGCATGGCATGTTCTTTTAATTTACTTCAGGTGAGGACTGATGATGTCATAGTCTCAGAGTGGCTGCATCAGCATCATTCCAGGTGCTGTGAATTGGGTGTAATTACCAATTGTTGAAACTCCAGAATGGGATTCTGCTCCATATAATAATTCCGAGTCCAGAGAGTTTGTTAATGTTCACCTGTCCAGGACATTACTGTTTTTTTTTTTTTTTTTTTTGT
>NW_007737616.1:43739-45181 GCF_000696425.1 Galeopterus variegatus | reverse complement strand
GGGGTGTCTGTGGGAACCTTGCCTTAGCCCTTATTGGCCAAGTACTTGCTTCTGTGCTCATGAAAGGCATTGAGACAGGATGCATAACTTTGACCTTTAAGTTGATAGGATTATGTAAAGCTAGGCATTGAGACAGGATACATGCCCTTGACCTTTAAGCTGAATGTTAAAACCTCCCCTCCCTATCTGCCTATAAAAGCCAGTGCTTGTGTGGTAATAAACGGAACTGCTGGACAGAACCCCTGCCGCGTCTGAGTGTCCTTTACCTGGGCTGTTTGGGGGGCCGGCGGTGTGCTCACCTATCTTCATGGCTCTCTTCCCCCATCTCCTTCAAAGGCGACAGGAGGGAAAGAGGAATCCGGGCTGTTCACTTACTCACCAGAAGGAATGAGGCTAGGGCTGTTCTGGTTGGCTGCCAGCGGCAGACCCGACACAGGATGAAGCAGCAGTTAGGCCAAATTAAGGCAACATGAAAGAGGGTCAGCATCTTAGAAGTGAGACATGCTACCTTATATCCAAAGTTTTAAATTATATCTTATTATAAAGAGAGAGAGTTAATTTTCATTGGATTTATAAAAATAGCCACATTGTCATAATAATCATAATGATACCTAAAGTTATTAAATTTTGGGGGGATCAAATAGGGAGAAAACAAATACTTTAATCTCTGTTTTAAATAATATTTTATCAAACTGTTGTTAGTTATAGATAGCTTAAGAGAGAGAGCTTTCTTATAATTGGAAAACAAAGCATTAAAAGAACCAGCAGTGTTTCAAAATAAGGAAATTGTAAAAACCCATAATTCTTTTGAATTAGTTCACTAATTAGCTTTTGTTGTTTTGACCTTTGTGAACAATTTCACAAACCCATCAGTTTCTTTATTAGAATTTTGGAACTTTAGTTTAAAGCTAGGAACTCAAAGTCTGTCAGGAATTTTTCATGAAATATTTGAAGACACAATATTTTAAAATTATAATTAAACCAAGATTATGACTGGTAGCTTTTATATCAAGACAGATATTTAAGAACCTTGCAAAATTTTGGAACACATATCCATAACACCTTCAGTACTGACAATGTTTTCCCATGTAGTCTAATTTATTAAATGAGCCAATTAGTTTTGATACATTTTTTATATATCCTTTGAGAAGCTCCAGGGCCCTGGAACTCCTCAAAGTTATTTTAAACTACCAAAAGGTTGAGCTTTCAGAATTTGGTTTTAGAAAGCTTTGTTAAATAACAAAAGGCTTAAATTATTACAAAAAGTAAAACCAAAGTTACAGGGTTTCAAAGGCAGAGAGCACAAGAAATTATCATGAAATAAGTTTTTTAAACCAGTTACCTAAGGGACAAAGAAAACCTTTTACAATTTTGTATTGAGAGCAGTCAAGTGAAAAGACCTCTAGTAATCCTGTTTGATTAGTAAACCCAGGCAATGATGT